>NC_071264.1:17841007-18141007 GCF_023375685.1 Ictalurus furcatus
CGTGAAAATGTCACAACGAACGGTCTTAACACATCATGGCTGAAATCATTGAAATTACCTTATAAAGCTGTTTAACCATCTTTCCACAACACAAACGGTATATATAAAATAAAATCAAGCTTATATCAAGTATAAAATGATACAAAGGCAAATCTGATTACCGTTGAATATGGGTCACCATATTGTTGTGATGTCAGGTGTGTTTATGTCACATAACTCAGGCTATGGATGTTGCCGCATTATCCTCCGAATATTGCGGAGATTGCTTGATTTTGCATTCATTTCTGCGACCGCAAAACTACAAAATCCTGGAGGGACTTATTTCTACACACGTTCCCAACCTTGGTCCTGGACAGCCCTTTGCTCTTTGGGTTTTTCCTACTCTATCACACACACTTCAACTAATTAGCCAATTAACAGCCAGCACTGAGTTGAAGTGTGTATGTTAGAGAGGGAACAACACTAAAATGTTCAAGACAAGAGGTACTTCAGGACAAGAGCTGGGTAAATTTTTCTACAGTTCTCAAAATCTGTCAGAACAAGCATAACTTTACAGTGTTATTTTGTTCCTCAAGTTACTAAATCAATAAGCCATTTGAGGTTGTACATACAACAAACTCAAATCAGATTGAGAGTAGTAGTAAAGAAAGGGAAAAACACTCTGAAACTAAACAGTGAAAGGGCAAAAGACCTCATGAGTCTTTAAGTTTGATGAGTCATGCATATCAGTGCAGTCACTCCACTGAGGATGCCATCTCCTCTGCACTTCACCTATCTTTGACACATCTGGAGAACAAACTGTCTTTTTGTGAGGCTATTTATAGACTTCAGCTCTGCTTTTCATTCCCCTGAAGTTAACGGACAAACTCCTCTTACTTGGTTTGCAATCCTCAATCTATCACTGGGTCCTGGAGTTTCTGAGTTGCAGACCCCAAACACATTAAAGACCCCAAACACACATTAACACATCTCGCACGCTGGTGAAGTATGCCCAGTGAGTCACAGGCACCTGCCTCCCTAACATTAATAACATCTACATAGAACGGTGTACAAGAAAGCCCCGAAGCGTCTGAACCGACTCTACTCATCCATCACACAAACTGTTCACCTTGCTTCCCTCAGGGAAAAGACTGCACTCATTTGACTGTATATATATATATACGCATACTCCATATGTATGTATAATGTATATGTGTATGTATGTTTATATGTTGTATTTAATGTCTGTCTGCTACATATTGTTGTATATGGTTAAGTGTTATGTGTAGCACCCTGACTCAGGAGAAAGTGCTGTATTTTGTTCGATCCTCAGCTTTGTGTTGAATTAGAATGACAATAAACTTGCTTATTTACTTACCTACTTACTTACTTACTTACATAACATGAACAAAATAATTGGGATATTGTGTCAAAGGTTTGTAAAGTTTTAGAATGGCAAAAAATCTAGCACAGTGGTCACCAACCCTCTTTCTTGACATCTACCTTGCTGAAGGTTTCATCTCCAACCAAGATATAACTATCTAAAAATCTAAATATCTAAAATTTAGTTGATCAAAAGCTCCTTAAGGCAGTGATTAGATGGTCAGGTGGGCACAATTATGGGTGGAGCTAAAGCCTTCAGGAAGGTATGTCTCCAGGAACAGGGTTGGTGATATTGTCCTAAAAACAGACAGAAATATGGACACTATGGATGAAAGGGTTAATGAATCATGGCTGAGGGTTGATAACACTGGTGTCTTGTGTGTTTTGGTATCTAAAGTTCAATGTTAAAAAGCAGAGGCCATGTCTGTTGCTGCATGGGTACATCTGGTGTGATGAACTTCATAAAAAGTGTAAATACACACTTAAGTGGTGAAACAAGTGAAAGTGCTCGGGGGGGTCAGAGCTTCTAGGATTACAATCAACATGAGGAAAGAATATACATGAGAACCTTCAGCCCAGCAAAGCTCAAACGGGGTCAAATGAACTATGCAATGAATCTGATGATGAACATCCCGGTCAGGGGTCCGTCAGTTTCCTTACCCGAATGTTGAAACATCTTATATAATAGTTCATGCACATAACAGAACCATAAAATTACCATTGAAAAAGAGTATGGAAACTGTTAAAAAGCTGCTGAGGACTGCAGATAACATGTTGAGACCGTTGCTATGCTAGAGCAGAGGACGCTCAGAGTGAGTGCACTGTCCCTGGGTCAAACTCCATCTGCTGAACCTCAGGCTTCTCCTCCTCTAAAAATATTCTGCCATTGTTCAGCTGGCAATCAAACAGCCATGCTCAGAGGAGGCAGCCACATGATCCCGACTCCTCTGGAGGAGAGGACAGTGACTCCACCACCACCAAGAACCAGGAAATGCCAGCAGCTGTAAACAATTAAAAGTGACAGTCCTATGCACAAATCATCACCGCTGAGTAGGAGATGTTCCTTTTCTGCTAAACTTTCCCCTCTCAGCACTCCCATAAGCAGAGAACTTGCTCAGAGGTTAGAGGTCAGGAAGGTCTTGCTTCCATCACTTTGCAGAGAGGCTTTTAACGTGGAAGTATAAATCACTGTTGTGTAGCCACTAAGGACCCTCACTCTCTTCGATAATTTAAAGAGAAAAATGTTTTTTCTTTCCGTGTTTGAGTGCTAAAGTGCTCTGATTCTCATACAATCCACTATAAACTCTATACTATATTTAAACCAGAGAGTGAGCCATGGTACGTGAGTTCATTCCAAAAGTGTTACATAACTGCAAATCCACTGCAGAGCAGCTCTGAACTAGTGAGGTGCTAAAAATAATATAATACAATATAATATAATATAATGTAATGTAATATAATATATATTCTGATTGGTGAGAAGGTGTTGATTAATTTTCTATAACAACAGCTCTGACAGTAGTGCAACTGCAAATCACAGGTTTATTTTAATGTAATAGTTCTAATATGTTATTGTTTCTATAGTAACAGCTTATTTACTGGAATTACTGGATGCTCCACATAAAGGCTAATAATAAACAGATAAAAAATGTACCATGTAATCATTGATATGAAGACATTTTCTTTAAGGAGAAAATTTATATAACATTTATGGAACTGGTCCATATCTGTTCATATCTGTTTTGTAGACATTATACAGCATTAAAGTTAAGAATAAATGGATAAAATATATGATATCATTAATTAAATAATTAAAATGTTATTAAAAATAAAAATCAGGGTTCCTATGATTTAAATGACTTTAAAAGAAATTATATATATATATATATATATATATATATATATATATATATATATATATATATATATATATATATATAGGGAATCAATTAAGCATGCTAGAAAATATTGCAGGCAGAATGATAATTGTCAGAGCAAATGGGATTGGTCAAGAGTGTCTGTGGGAGTGGGATTTAAAAAAAAAAAACATTCTAGCTCAATCTGTATGTTTGCACTGTTGTTTTTTTTTTCTTTTTAAAGTAAAAGCTGAGATCCTCTTAACATTCTATCTGCTTCCCCAACCAAATAATTAATTTACCATTGCTGCTGCAGTGTTATATTACAGTTTAATGCTATAAGATGTAAGCACCTGATATAAGACTAGACAATGATATAGGTTTGCACAGTTATCATACCATTAGGATTATACTGTGGAAATCAGCTCTTAGCATCCTCAAGAAATATTCTGACCACTTTTAAAATAAATATGACCAAATTATAATGAATCAGGACTAGAAATATAGAGATCATTCAGTTGCTCAAGCTTATTCTTTACAAACAATAGGTTTCCATTCTGATCGGGATAAAGGCCAGTTTCTGCCATCTTATTCCATCTTCCCCAGTAGAATAGGTTGTGATTTGCACCTCTGTCAGTCCGCCTCGTCTTTTCCCTCTGGGGGAGCACAAGAGATCCAGCCTGTCTCCATGACAACTGTCTCTTATAGCACCATCAGCAAGAGACGATAATCAATAGACGCTAAAAAGAAAGCAGCGAGCAACTCAAACCAGGCCTGTAAGAACATTTTGTCATTTCTAAATAAAGATAAAGTGTGATGTTTTGTGTGTTAATGATAAACACAGAAGAAAAAGGCAGCACTGTCTGCACCTGAGGCATGTCACAGCTATAGGAGGCAACAGTGAGAAATTTCATTCATAAGGACCCTTGATTCTCAGTGTGTCCTTCTCCAATACAGGAGGTAGACACTTTAATATGGAAAAGCCCAGACAGCAGTGATGAATGAGGCTGCTGTTTATTTTCAAATCTTCTATTTTTAATGAATGGATATTAGATCATGGTTACATCCTGGAACATTGTGAATACCTTATCGTGGGAAACTGCAACAGACCCTGGAACAAAGGGATGTAAGGCTCTCTGCTCTTCGGCTCTATTTCTGACTGATTTTACATCTCTGCTTATGATAGAGATGTTCATAAGTCACTTTAGATTCTGAATGTCAGAAGATATTGATTCATTTTCTATAACAGCAGCTGCAAATTACAGGTTTACAGTATATTAATGTGCTTGTTCTAATACTTTATTATTTATATATACTGTATATATATATATATATATATATATATATATATATATATATATATATATATATATATTAGAAGCTCGTTCATGGAGACTTGTACAGCAGATGATCCACATAATCTGTCTACTAAACAAATTTTTATAAACTTGCTGTGAATTAATGAATAAAAACATGTTATTGGTGTTATGATGAAGTTTTCTGTAAGGAGATGTTTATTTAACATTTATGGAATGAGTCTCCAGTGTCCGTGCAGTGTTAGAGCTAAAGCTGTAACGTTATATTTTCTGACATCTTCAGGACAGAGGGCATTTTCAGGACATTTTTTTTTTTTTTTTGGCTATGATAATTTTCTGTTTATCGTGGCAGCAACAAATTTGGCTTAATAATTATGGACTTAATAACAATTAGGTGTGGTGTTGTCTGACTGCTCATCTTGTCGGTCATGTGTACCAACAAAACCTAATAATATTAAAGCATTCGCAACATAAAAATGCATGCAATGTTTTTTTCTCTATAAACAAAAAATAATTTATGCACAAAGGATATATGGGGGCGACTGACACAATGTGGTATCCACTCCCTCACACTGAAAGCAGCCTCTTAAGTAATGGATTAAGAAAAAGTGAATTCTTTGAACACTAAATTGTCGGAAAATTTGTCAAAGAAAAACTGAAAGTAAATCAGGAAGGAAATTCCATTTCACTTACTCCAAAACTTTCCCATATCTTCCTTTCACATCAGAGGGACACTTCTTAAATAATAAACATTTATTAAAGGCATTTTCAAAATTAATCATGAATTTTCACAAAGAGTGGAAACAATCACAAAACAGACATACATTTCTCCTTTAAATAGTATACAACAATTCTGATATCAGTGAAATATCATCAGAGGGATAAGAAGTCCTCTCTATACCCGAGCCAAATGCAACAGAACAGAAAGTGTTTAAAAGTAACATTAAGGGACAGTATGCCACATGCACACTGTACTCATGCATATCACTCTCAGCTCAGCTTGGGCAACTATTTTACCAAATGATACATTCACTTGCTGGAAGGACTGTGTTATACATGAGAACGCTGCTTAAAACAAGAACACATTTTTTGCTTAATAATATATACATCATGTTCTCTGGCCATGTGTACACACACACACACACACACACGCACACACACACACACACACACCCACACACACACACACACACACACACACACACACACACACACACAGAGAACTGCTACAGTACAATACAACAGTATTTAGTTCTGTATTGTCTTTACAGCATTGTGATTCATTTTAGTGAAGTGTGATTCAGTTCAGCAGCATGTTATTCGGTTCACTCAAGTACAGTTTAGTTAGTACAGAATCTGTTTAGTGAAGTGTGATTCAGTTCAACAGTTTGAGATTCAGTTTAACAGAGTGTAATTCAGTTCACCAGAGTACAATTCAGTTCATCAGACTCTGTTTCATTTTAACAGAGTCTACTTAGTGAGGCGTGTTTCTGTTCAGCAAAGTGTGAATCAGTTCAGCTGAATGTGATTCCGTTCAGCAGAGTGCAACTCAGTTTACCAGAGTTTGTTTAGTGGAGTGTGATTCAGCTCAGTACAGCGTGATTCCATTGAGTGGAGTGCAGTTCAGTATAGCAGAGTGTGATTCATTTACAGTCTGATTCATTTATTCAGAATGTGAATCAGTTCACCAATCAGTAATTCAGTTGAGCAGAGCCTGTTTCAGTTGAACAGGGTTTAAGTGTGATTCAGTTCAACAGTGTCTGATTCAGTTCAGCAGAAGGTTCAGCAGACTCAGCTTCAGTTCAGTACAGGAGACTCACTTTAAGTTTTTGTCCATGCAGTCTACACAGTTTCTTGTATGCCATCAGTCAGCTCATAGAAACCCTTCTTTTTTGCTCTCCTTATACAGTTCAGGGAGCTGGCTACTGTAGCCAGAACTCCCAGGCCAATGACTGGAATTATAAAGTCAATGGAATTAAGTTTTCGTAACAGGACTGAGTAAATATTCCCATCATCATTCTTCTTACTCATTACATTAATTGTGAAAATCTCAGTCTCAGAACCCAGGGCATTGGTGGCATTGACCTGGTACAGACCTGAGTCGTTGGAAGTGAGGTTGACCAGCAGGAAGGTACCATTAGAAGAGTAGATGTCATTTCCATTGTCCAGTTTCCTTAAGGTGATGTCAGATGGTGGGAAGCTGACTGACTGGCAGCAGATTGTGACAGTTCCACCCTCTTGCACCTCCTTTGATGGGTATACCGTCACAGTGATATTCCTTGGAGGTGCTGTTGTTGGAAAATAAGCAGAAATGACAAAAGCAGGTCAGAATGGTTGAATGCTAGCATGACATTCATTCATTTTGTTGTAAAAGATTAAACAGATTGTGCCATTCATCTTCAGTAACTACTTAATCCTTCATCCTAAAGTGGGAATACACTCTGAATGGAACGCATGCACCTATTCATACTTAGGCAATTTAGAACTGCCAATCCATTTAGAATGATATTGGGAGTTGGGAGGAAATGGGAGAGTCCAGAAGAAAACCAGCCAGACCATAGATGGTAACCTGGGGTCAGGAGCAATCTGGGGACCATGAAACAATGTGGCAACAGTGCCACTGTGTCACCTGTATTGAACAAGGTTTCCCAAGGTTTATAGACCTGGAAAACCAGTGTCCAGTATAGTTTGGTGATTACCCTTCTCAAAGCCACCTAATTAAGCTCACCAGATAATTACCAGGTTTACCTGGTGGGATAGAGCAGGCAAAACATCAAACTGTGCTGGAATCTGGTCCTCCTAGGCCAAAATTGTGGAACCCGGGTGTGGGACATTGGCAAGTCTTATACAGAAATAGTGTTAAACAGTCTAAACCAAACTGTCCTGGACTGCAGGACTATCTAAAGTCTAGTCTCTACATAGGACTAGAACATTCATATCTATAGGTCAGGATGATGGTTGAAGGGATACATCATTCTTACCTTGCACAGTAATCTGGACGTTCTCCCTCTGATGGCCATATTTGTTAGTGGCCTCACACACATAGATACCAGAGTGTGATATATTAGTAAAGGAGATTGTAAAAGAGGTTTGGGTCCCATTACTGGAAACCAATTTAGTCTCTTCTCCATTCTGCACCCTTTTTAAAGTCACATATCCCTCTGGAGAACTCTTGGTCTGACAGGAGATGGTCACAGTCTCCCCTTCATTCAGTTTCGTCTGGGGTCTCACGTTAATGGTGGTATGCTTGGGTGGATCTGTAAAACCAAAACAATACTGTAAAGGTTGACTAGTGACAAGTGATAAAATTCAAATGCATCCCCATCAAGAACCTTCTTACATTTGCTTCAGAAATAAGATCTATTTATTGGAGATTAAACCTCCAACTTCCCACAAACAACCATTTTCACTCACAATGCACTGCCAGTGTGGTAGATGCTGTCTTCTGTGTTGATAGAACCCCCATCTTCAGTGATACCTTGCAGGTAAATGTCTTATTTTGGTCACTGTCCTTAGGTTTGAAGGGGATAGTCAAGCTAAGGTTCTGCAGCTTGTTTGAGAAATTCCCACGCACTGAGTGCAGCTCAAGCTCTCCATCCAGCCACTGCATATGAAAACAGTCAACTGGGAAGACTCCACGAACTGTACAGGTCAGGTTGGTCACTTTACCTTCCAGAAAAGGTCCAGAACTTTCAATGATCGGTTCTGAGGGAAAGGCTGATGTAGAAAAAAAAGAAATATTATTAAGGTCTTTGGATTGAAACATGGCCTACCAAAGTCATGTCTCATCAGTATGCTTTTAAAGTGTAATTCATTATTTAGAAATTTCGAAATTCCCAGTATCTGAGAAAGAACATGTTGTGGGAAATTACATCAGTGGCAAAAATGTTTCAAGGCAGCAGAGCTCAAATATACTCCATTTTAATAAGCTTGGAGATGTTTAATCATGCTTGTTCCTCCTCATCCTCCCTAATCACTGAATCAGTGGCTGCTTCTTATCAGAGCTGGCATAAACTGCTTTCAGAATTTATCAGGCATTTTACTGGCTGAGTCAGGGATTACACAGCACTCAAGTATAATGCTTGGCTCGATATTGAGTTATCTATTACCAGAGTATAATTTAAGGTGCTTTGCAGGGGACGGCATTTCTCTAAAAACCGAAACCACCCCCATAAACATGCTATTCCTCTGTTCCATTCCTGTTAAATCTCATTATGTACTGTCCGTTATTGATAACAACCAAAAAAATGTTAAAACAAAAAAAACAAAAAAAAAACAAAAAAAAAAAAACACTACAAACAAATCTACTGACTTTCCTTAAAGAATCTAAGGGGTTCTCAGAGGTTCTTGGAGAGTTCATGGTTTTTAGTACTTTAGGCCTGGGAAATATGATGATAGAATATCAATATCGTGATCATTATCTTTAAGTCACAATACACTTTTCTGCGATATCACAGGTATTGTAATATTCTTTCTAATATTTCATTTAAGAATAACATTTACAAACCCTTACTAGAAGCAGATAATTGATATTAAAAGTTTGTACAAAACCTTTAAAATCGCAAAATGTTTGTTTTTTCAGTTTATTATTAGAATGTATTAAAATCATTAGAATGTACTTTTTCTCCTTTTCAGTTTTCATGTATTTCATGAACATCTTCATGTATTGTGATATGATATTTTTTGTTATAATTCCCATCCCTAGTTCAACTTGTTAGTTTCTCTGATAGGGAAATAATAGGGGTTCTATCTGGAACAGCGCACAATAAATACATCTCAGGAAGTGAAAATATCTTGAATATAGTCATATATATACAGACTACAGTACATATAGACTACATATATACTATAATAAACCTGATATAAGATTATTAAATCTATTTCTACTGATTTCAAACTTGAAAATTTCTTATTCTACTGGCAGATCATTTTGCTTCTTTATAGAAATTAATGCTTAAAATAAGCACAAATATATAATTATTATAAGTAACACTTGAATGATACTTACAAAAAACCTTCAGCTCTGTGTGTTTGGTCTTCACGACAGAGCCACATTCAACTTCACAAATGAACGCTCGGTTATCCTCCAGACCTACGGTCCATGGGCCTAGCTGGGATATGAATGCCTGAGTCTCAGTCCAGTTGAGAAGTGGTTGATGTGTCACATTTTGCCATGTTATGTGAGCATGAGGACAGCCTGAACTATTGCAGGACAGCATCATAGAGGAACCTCGCTCTACTGGGATGAAGCTCATATCTGGCTGCAGGGATACTTCCAGGGGATGAACTGAAAGGGAAAATGTTCAGGTCAAATTGGAGCATGTAAAAGAATAAACCTCAACTTTTCATTATTGGCTAGTTATGTTGATAATGAGGAATCCCTGAAATGCGTATTTGGTTTATGTTTTTTTTTTTCTATGTTCAATATTAGAGCTCAGAGCTCAAAATGCATGACTAAACGCATCCCAGATATCTTGTGCAAATTTGCAGCACATACAAAGCTGTCTATTTTATACAGCTAGGGAAAGACATTAGCAGATCTCATTATTTTCACATACAAAGATTTTCAGCCTTTAACAGCCTTAATTGGGGCTACGTTCATGCTTATTGTTTCTGTCACCTGCTTCATGTCCTTGAACTGGGCCTGACTTTGTGAACTGTAGTCAGGATGTCAGTGGTTTCGTTTCACTTGTTTAATGATGCTATGACTAATAGTTTTCCCTTTGTTCTCTTTTTTCCCACTTTCCCTTTTTAATAGCCAGCAATCTCACGCAAATTTCATAACAGAGCAACTGGTCAGAAAGTCAGAGTTGATGAAATATTTTTTGCAGAAAATGTACAAGCACTTTCTCAGACAAAGGTTAAGCCTTGATCCGTCACATAGAATATTCCCACAAAACTTAAAACTCACTTCCAACAGTAACGGTGACATTGTCTGTCTGTGTCCCACAGGCGTTTGTTGTTTTGCACACGTAGACACCTGAGTGACTGAAGTTGGCTTTGTGGTAAGTAACAGAGACTCGAAGCCCATCACCAGACTCCAGCTCTGTCTCCTTTCCATCCAGCACTTTGCTCAGCACCAGACTGTTTGTGAGATTGCTGTCACTCACACAGGAGATGTTCATAAACTCATTTTCTTTTGGATTATTAGGGGACACAGAGACCACAGTGCTCACAGGAGGACCTGCAGGAACAAAGCTCCAAATGAGTGATCCTCAAAGAACTTCACATTATGCAAGAAACTCACTAAATTCAATAAAGAAATGAAAAATTTGTTTGTGTATGTCCGTATTATTTTAAAGGAGCAGTTTGTAATGTTTAGAGCCCTCTGCTGCCCGAGAGATAAAATTGCAATACGTTAATAACTCCTTCCTTTCCCCAACTGAATGTTCCACCCCTTTATTAAAATTACCTATGCCTACTGAGTTAAAAATAGATCTGTCAATAAGGAGAGTCTTTTTTCTGTGCAGACAAAATGTATATGGAAGCCTGAAACACTAAAATGAACCAGATTTGATGCATGACAAGATAATAGCTTCTCTATCATATCTTTAGGATTGTGTAATTATTACAGGTCTTGAAAAACTTTTAAACGTTACAAACGGAACCTTTATGTCAAGGATTCTTTAGTCCAGTCCAACAAATCCTGCGTTCCCTGTGCTAACGCACCCAATCCAGCTAACTATTGAGATGCTTTCTCTATTGATGTATAATGGAATTGAAAAACTTACAAAGGACAGTCATGGACACGGTGGTCTCTCTGGTTCTCTCCTCCAGTGGCAAGCCATCAAGATTGAGTGTGGCTTGACATCTTATTGTCTCTCCCTTGTTGTTGATTTGTGGTGTAAAAGTGTATTTGGACTGAATGGATTCAATGCCATATACTCCATCCTGTGTGTGGACCACTTCACCTCCCTTCAGCCATTTCACTGTCATGTGTTCTGCTGGATAAACATCTGAAACCTCACAGGTCAGGGTGTTCGTCTTCCCTAACACCAAGCTGTCATGTCCAGAGATGACTGGATCTTTTGGAAAAGCTGAAAATTAAATAAAGCAAGCAATTAGATGTTACTCTGTTCTAGCAGGACCTCAGGGTAGTTTTTAATAAACTGCATTTCTGATTAATAAATAAACTCACAGTATACTTGGACTGTCACTGCAGCTTGCTTGGGCATGCCCTGGCAAGTTGTCTTGCACTGGATTCTATTTTCATGATTTTTATTAACACTCTTGAAGACCAGAGTTGATTCCTTTGAGGACGTCTGGGTTTCAGCATACAGGGGTTTGTCCTCCAGACTACTCCAGGAGAAAGTCATTTTCTCAGAGCACTTACTCATTCGACATGTGAGCTGCTGTCTGTCTCCCACTCGAAACAGTGGCTTCGCTGGACTGAGCTCCACTTTGACAGAGGAATCTTTGGACAGAAATTGAATAAGAATAAATTTTGCAGTTATGATCAGAATTAAAATTCAGAGTCACAATCACAATCAAAACAAATCAGAATCAAAATTAGAATCTGAATCTGAAAAATTTAAATAACAATCAGCAGTAGAATCAGAATCAAAATGAATTCAAATCAGAACTGACTTGAGAATGAGGATTGGAATCAGAACTAAAATCAGAATCAAAATGAAAATAACAATCAGAATCCGAATTGAAATTAAAATGATTCATAATCATAATTAGAGTCAGAATCCCATTGGGATTCATTATGAGATTGTTTTTAAATTAAATAATATGAAATTATTTCTTCTTATTATATGAAATTATTTGAAATTATTATTTGATTTCATTAGAACATATCTGAGTTTAGTTTTAAGAATTGTCCACTGCCAGATTATTTTGATCTCAAATTATGTTCAAAAAGCGGACCATGTATTTTATAAAAAAAAAAATGCACTCATATGAATCACTGAAAAAATTAACCTTGGATCAATTTTTTTTAAAGTTGCATCAACTTCTCGTGGGTAATGTTTTTAGTTTCTCAAAATTAAAAAATAATACATTTTATATGTTGTAACTTTTAGTTAACTTTTTAGTTGAGCAAAACAAACAATGACCTGCAACTAGTTAAAAAAATAAATAAATAAATAAATAAATAAATAAAGTACACTGTAAAAAACAACAACTAAAACCTTTTTTTCAGTATACTTTTTGCATCATGCCAGGAATTAAACAAATCATGTACCTGCTGTGCAGCAAAGGATGAGATGCAGGAGAACAGTCAGAGTAACTGGATCTGGAACCATGTTGAAACTCTTTAAATCCAATAACAGGAACAATGTTTAAGTATTAAATCAGTGAGTCTGTGCAGCTCTACTACAGAGTCATCTCATTCTGAGCAGCTTTATAGTAAGGATTTGGGAAGGGGGGAGGGATATTTGGATCAGAAGAGGGAAGATGGGGGAGTAACACACACACACACACACTCTTCAAACAATAAGAAAGTCCTGCCTGAAATTCCCCTAGTGGAGGCGGTGTTTGTGAGTGAATCTCTCCTCATTTACACCAGCTTAACGTTATTTTAACAAGTCCTGCTTTATCTTACCTCTTGCTATTTACTATTTTTAGCAATGTAACTAATCGCAATCATTTCCCATGTACCTTTAATACTGCAGCTTTCACTTTACTTTAAACTTAAATAAAAGGAAGGCATCTCATTGGAAAAAGCATGTTGATGTTGATGTAATTTGTGCTAATTTGCTAAACTAACTGGTTATATTTCACAAAGTTTGCCTGTTTTCTTTGATATGTTCAGGTTAGAATAGCAGTGATTCGTGTAGTTAACAAGCAGCTAGTCAGCAAGTTCAATTCTAGCTATGGTAAATATTGTCCATTTACATGATAATTTACTTCTGCTTAATTAATTAGCAAACTATGTAGTGTCAGTCATGTATATGAGCAACAGACTTACACAGATTATTAACATGTTATTTTAAGCTTTTCAAGCATTATAAATGTATTTCATGGTGAAGTTGTAAATATGGAAATGGAAATTCTTGATGGCAGATTGTGCCTTAAATGATTCTAACTACTGTCATCATTGCTCCTACTGCTGTTTGACATCCATCTTAAATGCACGAGCCACATTTGTCACGTTTTCCAATTGTACAAATGAGGAAAACATTTGTGAGTTTATTTTGTATAGTTCCTCATCTTCCAAAATTCATTTCTGGTTACACCACTGCCAGCACAACATGCTTCTGAAGGCTATAGGTTGGATTTGTACCACGGGCCTTGTGTTTGACACATGTGCCATAACACTTCCTTCTGATTAGCTTTTTTAACTTTTTTAGACTATTAAGTAAGCAAGCTTTGAGGCAGTTAGGTTCCCACTCCTAAACTTCATGCTCTGGATACTACGATCTCTGCTGCTGCCACCTACTGTGGAAGAATAAGTTGAACTCATGATGAATATTACCCGGAAATATCGCAATACAAGATATGAAGCAAATTCATCTTGCAGGTATTTCGTAAAGCAATATTTGAGACAGCAATATTCTGTCTCATGCCTAATTTTGACACATTTATCTATCATTTTACTTAAGTAGAAATACTCAGTACTTTTTCAACCCCTGTATAGTTCCTATTTTTATGTCATATTGTTATTTTTTTCCAGTGCTGCACAACATCTTGCACAATATCGCACATCTCACACAAGTCTATATAGCTTCTGTGAAGGATTATGCAAAATACATCCATGACAACTATTTGTTAAATATTTATCTTGTTTTATTTGTTATTTATCTTATATTTTCTACTGTAGCATAAGAATTTTATAAGAAAGCTTTTGTAAGAAAAACATTCAAATGACACGATCACATGATTACATATTACTACTGGATATTCTATTTAGTAAAATTAAACTTTAAAAACTGTAATCAAAATTCTGATCAAATGTTATATAGTCATTCTAATAATGTGATCAAAAATAACCCAGGGCAGGAAATTCTTGGGGGGAAAAAGGAGTTTTAGAATAGAATAGAATTTACAATTTTTGTTTGCTAATCCACAACCCACAGTTGCTGTTTAATTTGGAAAATCCTTTCATTAGTGCTTGGATTATTATCATCTGATGGGTTGGAGAAATATCAGAGAATTTCCCAGAAATCCAGCATTGAAATGAAACCAAAAGCACAGTAGATGGAAAGACAGTAGATGGAAAGACAGCCAAAAGCAATATAATATTACAATCGACTCAGGAAGCTGTTGTTAACATATTTTCTCTTAGGTTAAGGCACAGAAATGTCCATGGCCTGGGAGTTTTTAGGATTAAAAAAGATGTGGGAGTAGGGCCAAAACATTTGGGGCTTTTTCACACATAAACAAACAAACGCACCCGCACGCAGACAGGCACACACACACACACACACACACACACACACACACACAAAACTTGAGTGAAAAATAGACCCTGAAAGATTTACATGAACTTCAGCGTTTCTTTTTCATTTTGGTATTTTGTATTTAGTGTGTCTACTTTCTGCTTTAATGACAGTATTCACTCAAGCTGGTATGGACTCCACAAGTTTGTACAAAACCTTAAGTGTCAGTAGAAGACATTAGACATGAGCAAATTCTGACCTTTTGTACAAAGCAGTTAACATCAATATCATGAATTTGCTTCAAATAGGGATTTAAATAGGGACCTAGAAAAAGTGCAGCTTCTTAAATATTAAATATTCAAGATATTGAACATTTACTTTGTTTTAAAACCTTCGGTTTATTTCAACTTGAAATTTAAGATTTAAAGTGGTCTCAGACTTTTGGACCACACTGTATATATAGTTTTTATTTCAGCTGTATATTGGAGTTGAAATTAGTGATTGGAGCAGGAACCCCAGCTTCCTAATATAGAAGGGGTGTACTTGGTCTGCACCAACGTTTAGGTAGGTGTACATGTCAAACTAACATCCAAACTAACCCCGAAAAAATTTTTCAAGTTATGTGAAGTTACATGAACATGATATGAACAGAGCATAAGGAAACATAATGTGCACTGTAGCAGCTAAACCCATACAGTGACAGCCCAGGAAAAAGTCATTTTCTCAGAGCACTTACTCATTCGACATGTGAGCTGCTGTCTGTCTCCCACTCGAAACAATGGCATCGCTGGACTGAGCTCCACTTTGGCAGAGGAATCTTTGGACAGAAATTGAATGAGAATGAATTGTAGAATTTTTATCAGGAGTGAAATTAGAATCAGGATCAGAAAATAATCAGGATCAGAAATCAGTATTACAAACAGAATCCAAATGAAAATAAGAATTATAAACAGAATCAAAGTGAATCAGAACCATGATTAGAATCAAAATCACATAGAACATTCCCACAAAACTTAAAACTCACTTCCAACAGTAACGGTGACATTGTCTGTCTGTGTCCCACAGGCGTTTGTTGTTTTGCACACGTAGACACCTGAGTGACTGAAGTTGGCTTTGTGGTAAGTAACAGAGACTCGAAGCCCATCACCAGACTCCAGCTCTGTCTCCTTTCCATCCAGCACTTTGCTCAGCACCAGACTGTTTGTGAGATTGCTGTCACTCACACAGGAGATGTTCATAAACTCATTTTCTTTTGGATTATTAGGGGACACAGAGACCACAGTGCTCACAGGAGGACCTGCAGGAACAAAGCTCCAAATGAGTGATCCTCAAAGAACTTCACATTATGCAAGAAACTCACTAAATTCAATAAAGAAATGAAAAATTTGTTTGTGTATGTCCGTATTATTTTAAAGGAGCAGTTTGTAATGTTTAGAGCCCTCTGCTGCCCGAGAGATAAAATTGCAATACGTTAATAACTCCTTCCTTTCCCCAACTGAATGTTCCACCCCTTTATTAAAATTACCTATGCCTACTGAGTTAAAAATAGATCTGTCAATAAGGAGAGTCTTTTTTCTGTGCAGACAAAATGTATATGGAAGCCTGAAACACTAAAATGAACCAGATTTGATGCATGACAAGATAATAGCTTCTCTATCATATCTTTAGGATTGTGTAATTATTACAGGTCTTGAAAAACTTTTAAACGTTACAAACGGAACCTTTATGTCAAGGATTCTTTAGTCCAGTCCAACAAATCCTGCGTTCCCTGTGCTAACGCACCCAATCCAGCTAACTATTGAGATGCTTTCTCTATTGATGTATAATGGAATTGAAAAACTTACAAAGGACAGTCATGGACACGGTGGTCTCTCTGGTTCTCTCCTCCAGTGGCAAGCCATCAAGATTGAGTGTGGCTTGACATCTTATTGTCTCTCCCTTGTTGTTGATTTGTGGTGTAAAAGTGTATTTGGACTGAATGGATTCAATGCCATATACTCCATCCTGTGTGTGGACCACTTCACCTCCCTTCAGCCATTTCACTGTCATGTGTTCTGCTGGATAAACATCTGAAACCTCACAGGTCAGGGTGTTCGTCTTCCCTAACACCAAGCTGTCATGTCCAGAGATGACTGGATCTTTTGGAAAAGCTGAAAATTAAATAAAGCAAGCAATTAGATGTAACTCTGCTCTAGCAGGACCTCTGGGTAGTTTTAATAAACTGCATTTCTGATTAATAAATAAACTCACAGTATACTTGGACTGTCACTGCAGCCTCCTTGGGCACTTCCTGGCAAGTTGCCATGCACTGGATTCTATTTTCATGATTTTTATTAACACTCTTGAAGACCAGAGTCGATTCATTCGAGGACGTCTGGGTTTCAGCATACAGGGGCTTGTCCTCCATTCTTCTTCAGGAGAAAGTCATTTTCTCAGAGCACTTACTCATTCGACATGTGAGCTGCTGTCTGTCTCCCACTCGAAACTGTGGCGTCGCTGGACTGAGCTTCACTTTGTGAGAGGAATCTTTGGACAGAAATTGAATCAGAATAAATTATGATCAGGATTAAAATTCAGAATCCGAAAAAAATAATTAAAATCAGAATAATTCTGAATTAGAATCAGAATCAAAATGAATCAGAAACAGAAATACAATTACAGAAATTATCTTTTATCAGAAATATAGCTGCAAGCAGCAATTACGGGGCCAAGCACTACCGAAGCAAAGTAAGGAGATAAGCAAGCATGATTTTAGCATTGTCATGGTTTTATGACAGTTATAAGCAAACGTGATATTTTCATATCTTGTTAACACTAGGTGGTGCTGTTCCAAAACTATCATTTTTGACCATAATGCAGGTACCCTTAAGTCATGATGTCAATGACAGGTAGCTTTTGATAACTTTTTGCCGACATGGTCTGAAGATGATCTCTTAAAATTTTGTCAAAATTGGGCAAACGATCTAGGACAAGTTAAAAAAAAATGTTTTTCAGAAAATTCAAGATGGTGGACAGGAATTTTAGCCTACCATGGCGTAATTAGTATCATTGTTCTCTGCATGACCCAGGGAATCTGTCAAGACTCATGACAATGGGCAAAAGTAGTCAAAAGCTATTAGCATTTTTTTTAATTGTGTTATAATTGGTGACCACAAGGTGGTACTGTGCTGAAATTTTTTAAGTACTTTCGGGACATGTTCATGATGACATCTACCAATTTTTGTAACAAAGTCGTTCGTAATTACAGCATTTAAGACTAAATTCAAAATGGCCAACACCAAAGATGGCGGACATATGAAAATGTAATATCAAATGACTTATACTCATTGAATCTGTGGTTTCATGATTTAAGGACAAACTAATCATAAATAATAAGCAGTACCCTCAAGTCAGGTACCCTCAAGTCATGATGGCTATGACATATCCCAAGTTTGGTATAAATCCGCTAAAGCGTTACAGAGATATAGCCTCACGTCCATTTTGGCATGCTCACCGTCGGATTCGTTTGTGCGTTGTTTGAAATTGTTTTGGTCTTTCAAAAAGGTTTTGCTAACATTTTGCCAGTGTAGTCTGAAGATGATCTCTTTCGAAGTTCATGAAAATCAGATGAACAGTTTAGGAGGAGTTTGTTTTTCAGAAAATTAAAAATGTTGGAAAATCTAGTGGAAATTAAAATCATGGAGTCCGTTCTACTCGGCACGCGGCAATGAATCATGGGGGAAAGAGTGTTTCTAGCACTTATGATTCAAAAGTTATTAGCGTAAATGTGAGTGCAAATTTTAGCTGTTGGTAGCATTAGAGAGTTTGAGGTAGAGACTCAAAAATTGCTCAGGTTACTGTTGAGACTGTCATCTATCTATGTGCCAAATTTCATAACTTTCTCATAAGCGAAATTCTATGGGCTGCCATAGACTCAAGAAGAAGAAAGAACACTAATGAAAACAATAGGTGCCTACTATTGTTCAGTGCTTGGCCCCTAATTAGAAAAAGAATTCGAATTAGAATCAGAATCAAACTGACTCAGAATAAGCATCATAATAGGAATCAGAACTGAAACTGAATCAGAATCAAAATGGAAATAACAATCAGGATCAGAATCAAAATAAATCAGAAACAGAATTTAAATTAAAGACACACTGGGAGAAAAAACATAGCAAGTAAAAAAAACCCTCAAATGTAGACCAAAATAATTGTCATCATGAAAATATTTTACAATTAGATAATTGAACTTATTTCTAAATGGTTTTTTATCAGTTGTCCATTAATTGTCCTGCCAGATCATATTATAAGGCAATTTCAAAGTATTATATAAATTTGCCTGCATTTAAGATTCTCACTTTTGATCATTTCTGCTGAGCATGGTCAGAATCAGAATAAATTTAATAAAACCACTGCCATTATCACTGAGATAATATAAAGAGGTATTTGTGAGAGGTCATTTTAAGTGCTGTGGTGGTTAAAATATATAATACAGCTGAAACTACATGCATTTTATAGAAAAGTGGAAAATGATAGAGACAAGTGACAAGTGACAAGTGCTCACACAAAGACATAATAACCTTGAAAAAAATTTACTCTTGTAGTTTTCATACACTGAAAAAAATGAACCTTGCATTATACTAAAAGAAAAGTGTGTCACCTTGTTGCAGGTAATGTTTTCAGTTTTTCTCAACTGAAAAAAACCCCATTGTTTTTATATAGTGCATCATGTTTTTTTAATCTATTTTTTTACAGTGTACTTTTAGCATCATGCCAGGAATTAAATAGATACATTGTACCAGATGTAACTGCTTATATAGCATGCAATATGTTTAACAGTGATGGACACTTTAATATAATAAAGCACAGAAATCACGTACCTGCTGTGTAACAGAAGATCAGATGCAGGAGAACAGTCAAAGTAACACGTAGAGCTGGAATCATGTTGACTCTTTAAGTCCAGGAACAGGAACGATGTTTAAGCATTAAATCAGTGAGTCGCTGAAGATCTAGAAAGTACTACAGAGTCATCCCACTGTGGGCAGCTTTATAGTCATACTGGAGGGGTGGTATTTGGGTCTAGAGGAGGAAGAATGGGGAACACACACATACACTTAAAACACCAAATAAGCCCTGCCTAAAATTCAAATGAAAATGAAAACCTGTCACCTATGAAGTGACTCGGATTAACCTCAAATAAAGATGTACTGTTGCAGGATATTTTTGCCTCTTCAACCTACACTGGTCCTGCTAGCTCACAAATTCAAACTATAAACTTAATTAGACTATCTGACTGGTTGTTTGGAGAAATAACACAGCAGAACTCACGAAGACTGGATTCAGAAGAAGCAGGTTTATTTAGCAATCAGAAAGACAGCAAGCAACCCGAACTGGTCCTAGGGATACACGCCACATGAAGATGTAGCTTGCACCAAAGTACCATTGCTCTTTATATATATTTATATATATTTCATGCATGGCACCATATCTAGTTTTAGCCAATCATACACAGTTCCCTTTTGGGTGCGTCCTTATCACAATCTTAAACATGTATCCCAGTTACATAATTTCACATTATTTCTAACAGTCCCCAAGTTTTTCCAGTTAATGCAGCTGTGGATTTCCCATTATCTTTTTCTTGGTTTATTTTTCGCTCCCGCAAATGTCACTGTTTCCGTCATTGCACTAAAGGACCTATATGTTTTCTACCATTTTGCTTAGTCTTTATTTACTCTTGAGGCCCTCTCTTACCAAGGACAAGCAAAGGCATCACCACTACACCTTCCTTTTTCTGAGTCATGGGTAAGTTAGTTCCTTCCTTATCTGTTCCTGTACAATGTACTTATGGCCTCTCATATCTCTCTTTTCTGAGAGTCATGGGTGAGTGCCTTTTCAGCTGAGTTATGGGTGAGTGCCTTTTCTGCTCTATGTGTTTTGGGGCTTGCATTTTTTAATGTCAAAAGTAATACTTTCAAGTATTCTATTACTAATACACAAATCCTGTTTCAAACCCATTTCTGTGTGTGTGTACTTTTGATTGCCCGTGTATACATACTGTATTCTACCTGTGCCTGGGGCCCCACTGCTCTTTTGACCTACACACACACATAGACTGCACAAACCTGTTCACATTAACACTGAATTTCCACAGCTTTCACATGTCAGATGAGGTTTTAATTCTTTATATTCTTTTTATTACTCTAAATTTCTACATAATTTCCAACACTGTTTCCGTACAATTTTCTTGACATCCTCTTGGTTTCATCCTGCTGAAGACAAGGTCCACAAAAAGCATGTACAATATCTCATTGTCAAAAGGTATCAATGAGTAGAGGGTTATATTATAGTATTGTACTTGTTGTTGTACTTAAGCATTGTTTTGGTGTATTTAAACTTTACTTGAGTATTATTGAAATTGAATACTTGCATTCTTACTTGATTAAATAAACAATGAAAAAAACTTTATATTTTATATTTACATTACATTGATACATTTCAGGCCTTCAAAGTATTCATTACAAACCTCAAAGGTCTCGTCTTATCTCATCCAGCCAATGACCTTATGCTATACATCAGTAGAATGAGCTCAGTTTAGCATCCAGTCATCAGTTTAGCATCCAATCAAGTTCATCAATGTAGAAAAAACTATAATGAATTGTGTAAAAGATGCCTAATTTGAAAAAGTAATTTGATGTTGAGGTAACTTTTGCTAATTTGCAAACATTAACTGGCTATATTTAACAAAGTTAATCCTGTTTTCTTTCTAATTTTTGGCTTCTTCAACCTGCACTGGCCCTGTTAGCTCACAAACTTAAATTATGAACTTAATTAAACTATCTGACTTGTGTTTATAGAGAAATAACATAGCAAAACTCACGGAGGCTGGATTCAGAAGAAGCAGGTTTATTAAGCAGTCAGTGAGACAGCATACAAACCGAGCTGGGCCCAGGGGTACACGCTACACGAAAATGTAACATGCACCAAAGTACAGTCATTTGCAATGTTTCTTATATACAATCCAGGCATTCATGTACATTTGGGTGTGTCCTTATCACAATTTTGCATACCTGTCCCAGTTACATAGCTTCATTCTATTTTCTAACAGGCTTATTAGTTAATGCAGCTGTAGATTCTTTTCCCTGTATCTGCTTTCCCCCTCACGCGGACGTCATTAATGGTGTCATAGCACTAAAGGGCCTATTGTCTTCTTCTTTTGCTGAGTCATGAGTACGTGAGTTCCTTCCTTATCTATTAAGGCAATATACTCATGGCCCCTCTCTTTTTTCTTTTCTGCTGTGTTCTGGGTGGGTGCTTCATATATGTTTTATATGTTTTTTGGCTTGCAATTCTTTAAATGTTCTCCTGTATCTAGATGTATGATCCAAAACCATCAACCCTGGTTCTTCTAAGCAGAACCCTGGGCCTCCCATTAAGAATAAAAAGATAGAGGCTTCTTCCCAAACTCGCTTCACCGGGCCTCTTCTTAAAAAGAGGAAGGTAGATGTATCTACTTAAACACACCTTACGGTGTCACCTTTCAGGAAAAGGAGAACTGATGCATCGACACAGACATGCTCTACTGTTCTATAAAGAAGAGAAGAATTGATGCATCAAGTCAAACATACTTTACTATGCCTTTTATAAAGAAGACATACGCGGATGCGTATATTGAGTGTCATGTGGTACACAGACCCCCCAGTATCCCTCTGCTTCTAAATGTACCCAGGCTACCCAGATCCCCTGGACAGTGAACAGTGGACAGTGTATTTTTATTAATTACACGAACCCTGTTTTCAAAACTCATTTCTGTGTGTGTGTGAGTGTGTGGTTGTGTCTACTTTGCATACACATGGACCTTTCTTATCTTACTCATTACAGACTACTGAACTCGGGTCCCCGTGACACTAAATATCATCAGTTATTTAACATGTCGAGAGTAGGTTTTTTAATTTCTATATTTTTATTCTAATATCTCTACATAATTTAATCTAATATAATTTTCGATCACTATTCACATAAAATTTTCACCAGACTTTGGTATTAACTCAAGAAATCCACACATATAAAGAAATCCAAACATTAAAGTCCATCAGTAAAGTTATGTGTAATAAAGAGGAATGACACAGGAAAAAAGTATTGAACACGCTAAGAAAAAGCAGTTCTCCAAGGCAACTTAAGGCAAGGAACCAGAAATCCGTAAGTAATTATACCCCCTATCTGTGCAACTTAATATCAGCTGGGTTAGTAAATTGATGGTCTACAAAAAAGCTTTTCATTACCAAGGAAGTGATTGTTCTTTTTTATAGGGCTGTAGGAGACAGTTGCTTTATTAACGTGGATTTGTCTCAGACTTATTGACATTTGTACTTGGACTTGTCTTGGTCTTAAGCATTGGTCTCACTAAATATGGTCTTGGTCTCAACTGAGTGTTTGTAAAATGTCTGTTTCTGTTGGCTTTTCTTTTCATATGCATAAAGATTGATGAGAAAGAACTCCTTCTAATGAAAAGCCCAAATAATGGTGCAATAAACACAAAAAAATGTGTAATAAATGAAGCCAGATAGTTAAAGTGAAACTAGGCCTTGAAAAGGATTTGATGTTTTTCAGTCTCTATCTTGATTCTGTCTTTCGTTTCAGCCTGGACACAGACCAATTTCGTACATACTTTACTAAATGACCATTCCCAGAATTTATATAACTTGTACGAAACACACTATAAACATTTCATTGGTGCTCATATTGGTGCTCAGCGACTAAGGCTCTGGACTTGTGACCATAGAATTTGCTATGGCAGCAACACCTCAAAATGAAGCTGAGAGGCTATCACGCTTGACTTATGCTATATGCTACTATCCAGTGAATTTTTAGAGTAATAGGCAGTTGAGAGTCAGGAAGTCATCCAGCATACAGTGGTGCTTGAAAGTTTGTGAACCCTTTAGTATTTTCTATATATCTGCATAAATATGACCTAAAACATCATCTGATTTTCACACAAGTCCTAAAAGTACACAAAGAGAACCCAATTAAACAAATGAGACAAAAATTGTATATTATTTATTGTGGAAAATGATCCAATATTAAATATCTGTGTGTGGCAAAAGTATGTGAACCTCTAGGATTAGCAGTTAATTTGAAGGTGAAATTAAAGATAGGTGTTTTCATTCAATGGGATGACAATCAGGTATGAGTGAGCACCTGATTTATTTGAAGAACAGGGATCTATCAAAGTCTGATCTTCACAACACATGTTTGTGGAAGTGCATCATGGCACAAATAAAGGAAATTTCTAAGGACCTCAGAAAAAGAGTTATTGATGCTCATAAGGCTGGAAAAGATTACAAAACCATCTCTAAAGGGTTTGGACTCCACCAATCCACAATCAGACAGATTGTGTTCGAATGGAGGAATTTCAAGCCCATTGTTACCCTCCCCAGGAGTGATCGACCAGCAAGTATCTCTCCAAAAGCAACATGTGTAATACTCCACAAGGTCACAAAGGAACCCAGGGTAACTTCTAAGCAACTAAAGGCCTCTCTCACATTGGCTAATGTTAATGTTTATGGGTCCATCATGCGGAGAACACTGAACAACAACAGTGTGCATGGCAGAGTTGCAAGGAGAAAGCCACTGCTCTCCAAAAAGAACCCTGCTGCCTGTCTGCAGTTTGCTAAAGATCATGTGGACAAGCCAGAAGGCTATTGGAAAAATGTTTTGTGGATGGATGAGACCAAAATAGAGAAGGAGAAAAGAGAAAAGAAAACACTGCATTCCAGCATAATAACCTTATTCCATCTCTGAAACACGATGGTGGTAGCATCGTGGTTTGAACCTGTTTTGCTGCATCTGGGACAGGACGGCTTGCCATCATTGATGGAACAATGGATTCTGAATTATACCAGCGATTTCTAAAGGAAAATGTCAAGATATCTGCCCATGATCTGAATCTCAAGAGAAAGTGGGTCATGCAACAAGACACCGACCTAAGCACACAAATTGTTCTACCAAAGAATGGTTAAAGAAGAATAAAGTTAATGTTTTGGAATGGCCAAGTCAAAGACCTGACCTTCATTCAATAGAAATGTTGTGGAAAGACCTGAAGCAAGCAGTTCATGTGAGGAAACCCACCAACATCCCAGAGTTGAAGCTGTTCTGTACTGAGGAATGGTCTGAAATTCCTCCAAGCTGTTGTGCAAGACGGATCAACAGCTACTGGAAATGTTTAGTTTCGGTTATTGTTGCACAAGGGGGTCTCACCAGATACTGAAAGCAAAGGTTCACATACTTTTGCCACTCACAGATATGTAATATTGGATAATTTTCCTCAATAAATAAATTACCAAGTATAATATATTTGTCTCAATTGTTTAATTGGATTCTCTTTCTCTACTTTTAGGTGTTGTGTGAAAATCTGATGATGTTTTAGGTCATATTTATGCAGAAGTACAGAGAATTCTAAAGGGTTCACAAACTTTCAAACACCACTGTAGTCTAGCAGTTTGTTTTAAGTGGGTTTAGACATAGGTTTGTTCAACTGTGTTCAAGGTCATTAGAGGTCATGTTATTAACCAAGGTTTACATGTTTCATCAAAATTTCTAACTACAGCTCAAAAAGCACCCAAAAGAACTGAAACTATAGTTTCAGCAAAATCACCAGTGTTGATTTAACACGCACAGTGTTGAATTTACACCCTAGAGTGTTTATATAAGTCCACTGGACTCAAATGAACACTCTGGGTGTTAATTCAACACTAGGGATTTTACTATGTAGCCAAAAAATACAGAAAAAGGAAACACATTTCTTCTTTTCCTCAGCCTTTGCATGGGAAAATAAGGTCATAGTGGTGTGCTTGCTTTTCTGTTGTACAGACATTATCCACTCCAAAATAATCCCCCTTTCTCTCCCCCTTTGCAATATATCTGACAATAGAAATAGTACAATAGATCATAGATTGTAGACACACTGTCTGCACTTTGCCTTTGTTTGTGAAAACGTATTAGATTAAATTCCAATTGTTTGCTTTAAAACAATATCTTGGCAGCCACTGAGTATTTATAACCACAATTTGATGTAAATACTGCCAAAATACATTAAATGTTTGTACGCAAAAACTGTTCAGGTCTACATTATATCCGAGATACAATTTCACTATGGTGGAGTTGTTACTGTGTTCTGGTATTCAGGCTCAGAAATGTTCATTGCTATAGCTACACATGGTACAAATAAGCTGTCCCTTACTTTATTAGCTATCTCATTTACATGTACAGTATAGCTTTGGCAGCCGCTCTTATCCCATCGCAACATACATACAGAAGTGCTTTGAAGTCTCTATCAATAAATACATCCTCATACTGGTTAACTAGGTCAGGAACTAAGAGTACTGTCAGTTTAAAAAGCCTGTTGGGGAGGTTAGTATAGTATGAAAAAACACACAAGACATGGATTTGTTTTTTTGTTTTTATCAAAGTGCTAATTTAAGTACTTCATGAAGTCTTTAGTTGTCATTTGAAGACAGCCAGTGACATGGAAAGGATGTTCATTCTCATATCTAGGTACCAGAACAGAGAGGAGCCTTGATGCATGCCTTCCCTGTACCTATCTCAGTTACTAGGCTGCAGACATTTCAGCTGCAGACATTTCTGAGCATTTAACCTACATCACTTTTTTTTTTTTTTACTATCTATCATTGTTAATATTTGCTCTGCTACAATGTCCTACTAATATGTTTCCAAATGGAAAGAATGCTTGCAAGCGGAAGATTGTGAGGTTAAATCCCAGTGTTGCCAAAGGGACAGTGTGTGGAATCTCACTGCATGGAATTTGATTTGGATTTCGGATTTGTCTAAAAAAAATGTCTACTGTATAGATAAATGTAATGTATGCGTGGAAATCACTGTGTACTAATCACATATTGAGCCGTAGCTTCTTCTGTTTTGTACACATAACAGAATATGCTATTAACATGGTGTATGTGTGTGAAATGTGAAATGTATCAAAGTAGAACGAATTAAGACCGTGTTGTGTGTGAGGTGTATTATTCAGCTCTGTCACAAACTGATCCGATTTTCACGCTTCTGCTCAAAAGCTTCTGTTGTGGTTGTAACTGTAGATTATAATATTACATACCAGAGGTTTCCATGACAACTCCTCATGATACGAATGGCGAAGTGATAAATATACACCCCCAAAAGAAGCAATGAACAGTTTATCACAGTTTATTTCAACGTCGTAATACAAATGCAGTTGTACTGAAGAAGAAAAAAAGCAGTAACTGTGTGTAAACCATTTAGCAAAAAATCCTCACAAGTGAACACTGCGATTACAAAACGATATGAAAAACACTGGCTCATTCTCGATATGTCAACAAAAGGCATGCATTTGGCATGAACACTGTGTATTCCTGCAAGAAATGAAAGAGTTAACATCAAATAACGCACCAAACGCAACCCTGGAATTTAATTACGCACCAAATCGGGTGTTTAAAGAATAACTCCAGTGATTTTCCTAAATTACCGTCATGATTTCACACTCGCTTAAAATATTCATGTGGGTGTTTTTCTTATTGAAAACCACCCACACACTGTTAAAAAAAAGTTACATTTACAAACCCATGAACACTTTTAGAAGGTTTTGAACCCTTAATCATCCAAAGAACCCCTGAGGAACTGTGAAAAGTGAAGTTTCAGGTTCAAAATATAATTCATTACATTCTTGGTCCTCTGACTATTGTGCAAATTATGAAAAAGATTAGCAATTCACAGAATTCACATTGCTAGCATAAAATTCGTATTTTGCTATTAGCTTCGTTCCAAGCACGCTGATTTGATTTGATTTGTCGTTTCATGAAGATCAGACTTAAACATACCTCGGTATTTAAAGATCAGCATCAGCAAGATATTCAAACATTTCTTAAAAATCAATGCTGCTGTCTTGTTTCATGTCTGTTTTTTTGTGTACTTCAGAAGTGTCCCATTTTACCTAAAAACAAACAAATAGCCAAATCATTTTAATCTGTAAAATGTCCAAAATGAAAAAAAAAACAAAAAAAAAACCCAACTATTTCTGAGTATTGAGGTAGAAGTATAAACTGTGCAGACCCTCCCTCCATGGTGTTTCAGTACTGTTATTAACACGCCCTTGTCTCATCACCTTTCGCTCACAGCTCAGGAGTGTGTACAACCCCCATCAGTGAGTTTCAACTCCACTCCTGAGGGCTTCGTAATGACCCAGGTTTGTGAGAATAGGAAAAATGAGAAATAGTGCAGCTGATGTGTAGCACACAAACGGCCACTTGCAGCACGCGGATAAGAGCACGCATCAGTGTGTAGTGTGTTTTCTTGCTCAGTTGAATGCTGTCTGCTGTGAGAGAAATTTGTTAAGTCCTTGTATTTTTATTTCTTAAAAGACTCATCTCTGTTTCTGTCCTTGTATATCAGACCATGTTATCTAGCCTAGAGAAGTACAGAATGTTCTGAACTCCGTTTGAACATGTTGAACTTGTGCTGACACAAACATATTATCTTTAGAGATGTCTGCACATCTGCTACGACCTTTGAAACACAAAGGAGGTTAGGACCATTTCTCTAACGGTTTTCACTTACCTACTGAAAGTAGCAGATGTGCAGACATACACCAACACCTTCTGTATATATAGTGTGTGAAAGACAAAACACACAGAGCACTCTCTTCTTCATCTCAGAGGACGAGTCTGTTGGTGTTTGTCAAAATTTCCACCACACTGCAAACCTAGGTGACCTTCAAAGGAAACTAGATAAGGTCATATCAGCAAGTTTGTCTACCTGGGGAACTTTGGTAACTCTTGAGGTCCACAGTTGACCTTAATGATGTTCTTCTGAGCCTACTTTTGTTATTAGTGTGAACTGCAACAATAAACTGAATCTGACATATTCATTTCGAAATTTCAAAAAAAGGTTCTAAAGTGTACTTTTATTTGTTGCTGGGGTGGTACCCTCAGGCTTACATCTTTTGTACCTTTCGCATGTATCTGTTACCTTTTAACTTTTAGCTTTACTCTAAAAACTAATCACAGTCTATTTATGCACCTGAAATCATTTTTAAAAGGTACACTATGTCTGTTTCAGCTACAGAAAATGAAGGTACCACCCCAGTGACAAGGAAAGGTAGTGTATATATGACATGACATGTAGCCTATATGTGGCATTAAAATCTGATACAGATCTGTCAGTCTTTTAAATTCATAGTTTCCAACGCACATTAACTTTCTAAACAATATATAGGTGATTAATTTCCTCCATTTGTTAAAACGAAAACTAAAATCTGGATGTGAACAGCAAATCGGAATGGAGCAAAGATTTGCAATGGGAATGTAGTGAATGTGAATAAGCTTCATTGATTTAAACTGCACTCTTCGAGTGTAAAGTGTACCTTTCCTTGTCACTGAGGGGGTACCGCCAAGCTACACCTTTTGTAGTGTGAAATCTATTGCACGGAACGGTGTTTGCACTGGAGTTTTAAAAGCTACTTGCGACCCATTTATCATTTTGTAAACGTGTGCTACATTAGAAAAGTTGTACACTTCGTGGTTCCACCACAGTGACATGGAAAGGTACGCGATTTTTTGAGAGTGCATCAGTAGGCTATAAAAGGATCATATTTGGAGCAGGGGTCCGGCCCGGGGTATACTGTAGGAGACAGTCAGCGAGGGCGCGTTAAAAACTGCATGGGGTAAAACAGCTCTTAGCTCATCTCGGCTAAAAACGCCCTGCGGCTGTTCTGTCGGGGGAAAACGTGAGAAACGGTGCTGACGGTAACGGGCTCAGCGGCCACGGTGGAGCCTCGCCAGAAGTCCCCTCTCAGGACGGACCTGAACGCTTTTCTGAACTCCTCGTTCTTCCACGTGTACAGGAACGGGTCGGACACGAAGACTGAGCAGAAGAGGAGCCAGGCGCACGTGCGGAACGCTGCCGGTACAGGAGCGAACAGGCCCGCGGTCAGAGTCCACAGGACGGGCTCTGTGGTCAACACGAACACCAGGCACACGGCCAGCACATGCACGCCGAGCCGTTTGTCCTTTCTCGGGAACGAGTACGGCAGGTTGTTGACGAGTTGGAAGTGCAGCACACTCACGCGCTTAGCGCTGATCTGCACGCGCCGGAAGATCTTGAAGTAGCAGTACGTCACAATCGCGGTCTGGCCGAGAATGGTGAGCGCGAGCGTGGCAGCAGCCCAGGGCTCGGAGAGCAGCATCAGCAGCATCAGTCCGCACGCGAACGCTGGTCGACGAGCCACCGCGAGCCACGGCGGCAGCAGGCACGCGAGCGCGACGAGCCACGACGCGGCGATCATGGCCTGCGCGCGCCTCCGTTGGTAGAGCGCGTGGTAGGCGGCGGGCGGCTTCGTGATCAGCACGTAGCGGTTCACGGCGATGAGCGAGTGCGACAGGAGCGACACGGTGGCGCCGAGGAAAAGCAGCGCGTCCCGGGGGGCGGCGCCGTAGAGCGGGGATGGCACTGACGCCGCCACGGCCGCCTCGTGTGGCATCCAGAAGGCGCACACGAGCAAGTCGGCCGCGCAGCCGTTCACGATGAAGGCGTTGCTCGCTGTGCGCAGCTTCTTGAAGCTCAACACCAGACCGATGACCAACAGGTTGAGGACGGTGCCGAGAGCGCACATGAAGGAGAACAGAGCGGCGATGGAGATGCGCTCCGCGGCTCCTGTGTCGCACCGAACCGCCGTGCTGTTCTGCATGACCGCTCACGAGCCTCCCGTACACATCACATCACCATCACATCACATCACATCACGGCTTATTGTCCGAGAGAAAGGAAAGGAGTGCGCGTGCATCGCTCTATTCGTCTTTCCTGGTGCTGATGCTGCAGCTACGGTTTTGTACGTATGTGTGTGTGTGTGTGTGTGTGTGGGTGAGTGCGCGCGCGCTTCCTCTCTCCATTCTCCCTCTATCTTCTGTTCTCTAGCGCACGCGACCGAGTTAGACAACAACTGCTGTACAGCTTTTAATTTTACTGATGGGGAACAAAATGAACACTCACATGAACATCACTCAGCAGTGCGTTCACAAAGAGAGAATAATAATAATAATAATAATAATAATAATAGTCATATCTACATGAAATGTCTTGAGTTTACACAATGTCTTGAGCTCACTCTCTGAGCAACACGCTTTGTCGATAAGAAAGGTCAAAGGAAAATGTCCAGATTGATTCAAGCTGCAGGAAGGATATAGTAACTCAGTCACTCTTTACAACTGTGGTGAGCAGAAAAGCATCTCATCATGCACAAAACACTGAACCTTGAGGTGGATGGGCTACAACAGCAGAAGGCTACATTGGGTTCCTCTCCTGTCAGCCAAGAACAAGAATGGACACAGGCTCACCCAAACAGGACAGTTGAAGATTAGGAAAAAAATCACCTGGTCTTTTTCCAGTCTTCAACTGTCCAGTTGTTTCACCAGTGGAGTTCTGCAGAACTTCCACACGCAGGATGGTGTTTGTGTGTGAAATTCCCAGGAGATCAGCAGTTTATGAAATACTCAAACCAGGCCACCTGGCATCAACAACCATACCATGGTTAAAGTCATTGAGATATCACCCCCCCCCCCCCCCCCCGCCATTCGGATGTTTGATGTTTGAACATTAACTAAAGCTCTTGTCCTGTATCTGCATGATGTTTTGCATTGTGCTGCTGCCACATGATTGGCTGATTAGATAACTGCATTAATGTGCAGGTGTACATGTTCCTAATAAACTGGACAGTGAGTGTAAACTAGACCAGTTAACAGTAACACATCTGTTGGTGTGCACAATGGATCAGCTCGCCTCTACCCCATACACGCTGAAAAAAAATCTAGTAAACTGTACCTTTCAGTGTGCATGATGTGGTATCACCAAGGGTTAATCCGTTGTACCTTTAGTACAAATAAACACAACCTCTGCAGCAAACTATTGTTTTTTTCTGCAAATATTAATGCATAGTTACTTTACATTACAAAAACTATTGATTGTGGCCTGTGCAAAAGTTTGGACACCCTACAACACCAGTACTTAGTAACACCCCTTTGGCAGATATCACAGCTTTCCCAGCTAGGAGTCTTTCAATTCTTTCTATGTAGTGAATTTTTGCCCACGCTTCCAGGTAGAATGCTTCTACACGGTGTCCCAAAAGTCTCCATACATAGGGGATGTTTGCCAGCACCACGTTGGTTAGGGGACTGTTTGCCAGCACCACGTTGGTTGTGCCTTAGTCAGTTGATGTTCATGGGCATCCACATCTTGGTTGGTCCGCAACACTTCCAGTCTCTGTGAATTTTTAATAAGTTTGGCAACAGTGTAGTGTGCGTGATCTGCTTGCCAAGTTTCCTGTTAAAGTCCACACCCACATTTGGTGATTGTGGCCATTTTTCCATTTTTACTTCAACAGTACATACTGGTTTCCAGAATTCAGCTGGCTTATCAAGATATTGTTTTGCATACATCAGATGTTCACTTCTGTGATGAGGTTGCAGGTAAGGTTTCCTTTTGAAGACTTCCAGGTAGATCATATTTGTACAAACAACACTGCAGAGTATAAGAGTGCACCATCACTCCTGTGTCAGCTAAACCTTTCTGCAGGTCTTTTTTGCTTTGCCTTTCTGCCCAGCATATGTCCAGTTCTACCTATGAGCTGTATTGGTCTTCCAGATCTTGCGTTGACCTCCACAGCTCTCTTTAACAGCCATTTCTTAACGTCATTTCGGACAGTGGAAACTGCAAGCTGGAAGCACTTTGATATCTTTTTACAGCCTTCCTCTGCTTTGTAGGTATCAATTAGCTTCATTTTCAGACCCTCAGTCAGCTGCTTTGAGAAGCCCATGGTTGTTGGGTGTTAGCATAAGGTTTGAAGAGTCTCAGATTATAATACGCTCTGAAATTTTATATTCCTAATGACCATTCTTGACCTGCCTAATTAATGAGTCAGTTAAGGCTTAACGAGGTACTTAAATTCAGAGACTTTACAAAAGGAACAGTGTGCAAGCTTTTGTGCATGCCATAATTACTGTTATTGTTGTATTTTTAAGTTGCTGAACTATAACTTAACCATGCATTAATATTTGCAGGAAAAATTTTATTTGTCTTAAAATAGTTTGCTGCAGAGGTTGTTTACTTCTTTTCACTTCAGAAATAAACAAAAAAGGTGCCCAAACTTTTGCATACACTTTCAACCTCGACTTTCAAAGTTCACCTAAAAGAGCTGAATTGAAGGGCCGACTCATTTGTGAACGACTTGTGTGTGAATCTTTACATTTAGGATTTAGTGATGTGTCGTTCACAAAAAAGTCAGCTCTTTCAGAGAGCCAGCACATTATTAAATCCCATATTTTGCAAGTAAAAGTTCCTAGACACCATTTACTCACATATCTCTGTGCATACATTGCTGATTATAAGGGCTCAGCATTGCCTTCAGCTTAAATTAATAGTTCACGTCACATGGAAAGGAAATGGAGGAATGTGGTGCAGTGGAGGGATCAATGAGCCACAGGAAAATGGCAATAAAGTACAGCGTTTAACACGTTCAATTATGAGCGAACACGATTATTCTTTGTGGAGTGTACTGGAGTGTGAATGTCTACACACAGAACACAAAACACCATTTTAGCATCAAATGTGCAAAACAATTAGCATTTTATTCTGTTTTTTGTTGTCTTTTTTACTTTTTAAAAAGCGATACATTGTTTTGCATTTCATTTTGTCCATTTACTACTCATGAAAAGTAAAAATACTGAGCTACACTAACATCATTAAGATTCTTTATATATACTGCAATATATATATATATATATTTATATGTATATATACCCTGTATATGCAGGAGGATACTGTACAGCTGTAATCTGTATATTCGTAATTTGTATATAAGAGGTAGAATACTTAATTTGACAAAAACAATTTAGAAACATAGAAAATCACTACATCATCTGGAATGTAGAGAGTGCTGCTACAGGGCCACAGAGGTGACTCAGTAATCAGGCTAATAAACACAACAGCAAACAATAGGATGAAACATGTACCTTAACCTTTTATATTACAATAAATCAGTGGAAACCCAAAAGCAGTTTTAAACCCCATCTGGGTTTAATTGTCAGTAGATAACACTCGTCAGCAACACTCATCTTAAGATCGTTAATATTGTAGTTAAAATAGGTTGTTTTTTGGGTCAAACACACAAAAACATCAGATCATCTCATTTTCCTATAAATTCATATATAAAACCTAATTTACCATCAGCATCAATATGTCAAACGTACCATATATCACATATAATATGGTACATTAACAGTTCCTGTCACTACAGTGGCGTGCATAAGTACCCCCACCCCCAAACTTACACATTCTGTAGTGTTACAATCAGGAACTGAAATGGATTTAATTTGGATTAAAATGTCATAAGTCTAACAAAATATCATATAATATTGAAAGGGGGGGGGGGGGACGTATAAATAATTTACAAATAAAAGTGCCAAAGTTTTAATTGTATATAAGAATTCACACTCCCTTGCTCTTATAACCCTAAATTAATCATCAGCTATAAAAAAAAAATAGTCAATTTAAAGACATTATTAAAAAAGGAAAGTATATGATACAACCACAACTATTGAGGGGAAATGTCAGAGAACAAATTTAGGTGTTTCACAGCAATGGGGGTGAATACTGTAATCACAGTTTGTATTTCTAAGTAATATTGCAAACAGGGGGGAATGGTAGGTTCGAATCCCACCTCCACCCTGTGTACATGGGGCTTGCATGCTCTCCCTGTGCCCCATGGGCTTCCTCTAAGTACTCTGGTTTCTTTCCCCATTCCAAAGACATGCGTTGTAGGCTGATTGGCATTTCTAAACTGTCTGTAGTGTATGAGTGTGTGTGTGAAATTGTGCCCTGTGATGGGTTAGCCCCACCAAGCTCCAGGCTCCCCCACAACCCTGTGTAGGATTAATGGTATAGAAAATTAATGGATGGATAATATTGCAAACTATATTAATTTTTTTCTTTATACTTCAATTACTGTGATCTTTTTTTTTCTCTTTTTTTTTAAAGAGTCATGACATAAAAGCCCAGTTAAGTCCATTTCAGTTCCAGGTTGTAACACTACAAAACATGGAAAAGTTCAAGGGGGGGATGGGGGGGGATACTTCTAGAAAGCAGCGTATATTTTCTGTGTGCATTAACAACAATATTAAGATTGCTTGTGCTCAGCTGAATCATAATGAGATCTGTGTAGGAGGTGGAATAAAGTCCCTGAAGCATCCCAGCTCCAGTTTAGAGCTGTTACAAAATAACACAATCACGTTGTAGAGCTGCAGAGCGTGTCGGGACCAGTACCGACTCACAGCACCGCACTCACACACTCCAATGTGACGGGGGCTTTTTTCCCCCAAACATGATGAGGAGACATGCAACATGACCAAGCTAAATTATTCAGATAATCATGGACATTGCTAAAGTTGCTGCTAAAGGAAAATAAGGCCATTGATTATTTCACAGAAACAGACTCAGAGAGAGCAAATAATCATGCTGCAGGTTTGACTAACTCTAGAGAGCACTGAGGCAATAACGAATCACAATTATATTATGATCCTGTATGAATCTTTAGTACATCTCTAACATTGATATGGTTCATAAATGAGATTATGGCCAATCAGAGAGAGATGTATTAGGCACTAAAACTAATTTGTTGAACTGGGTTTTTTTTTTTTGTCAATGTAACATCTTTTACTTGTCAACAAATATCAGGACATCCATGCTTTACAATACAACCTTAAAAGAAATCAGGATCTGATTTCTGACAGAGCATTCACACATAATTTTGTGGAGATGGAATTGATCAGTTTGGTTAATTTTGCTTTTAAATTAAGCAAACCAAAAATAAAAAGGTATGTAGGACTGAAAATGTGCTTCTAAAAATCTTTCATTCGCTGTTCAGAAATACGGTGGCAGAAAATGCTGAACGGACATTCATCGAGTGCAGGTAGATATCATCAAAATAACTAAATCACCCTAGCATGAAGAACATGGATTGTTTATTATATAAATAGCTAGTTTGTGTATTGCATCCACTGCTTATATTTTCTCTTTTTGGAAGCTTTATGTCCACTTGACTGTCCAAAATAAATCTGTCTACTTGACTGTTTATTAGTAAAAAAAAGATGAAAAAAAAATAAAAAATGGGAGACAACATGTACCAAAACACATCAATCTGTGAAATTTATGCTGTTGTCTGGTTAAACTTGAAATGAAATAAAATACGTTTAACTTATTTCTGATAAGTGAACTCGTGAACTCTGCCGTCAATTTGTGCCAGTATTTCTTTCCCTGAACACTATACTGCATACATGAATCTGTTAAAGCTTAGCTAGATTAATACATTTAATATGTTTGCATCCCTCAGTTTAGCCCTCATACTGTAGGTTTGATATGTCATTACAGATTTATACCTTGAAGATCATAACAAAATAGTTACCTTTTAACAAATTTCCTTAAACCAGAAATATAACCTGTACACTTTACACTGACAAGCATAAGATATGGTTCATAGATTAAAAAGGATAGACAAATAGTAAAAAAAAAATTCCTTGTCTAAAAATAATCTCTTTCCTTAGTACATCTGCATATATATATATATATACACACACACACATATCTATCTATCTATCTATCTATCTATCTATCTATTTATATATATATATATATATATATATATATATATATATATATAGAGAGAGAGAGAGAGAGAGAGAGAGAGAGAGAGAGAGAGCGAGAGAGAGAAAGAGCACATCTATTTCAAAACAGATAATTATGAGTTTCCTTCAGAGCATTTTAACACTGGATCTACAGATCCAGTTCCAGCACCTCTGGCTGTATCCAATTCCTTTTGTTTCCTTAGCAGGCTGGATGTCAGCGAATGGAGAAAGAACGATGGGCCAGGAGGACAGGTTCAGGATCAGTGCAGAGTTGCAGCTTTAATACCGAACACACTCCGACTGAAGGGACTGGGAGAGAGAGGGGGGGGGATAATAAGAGACAGTCGTTACCACACTGAACATAACAGAAAATGACACATCACAGCACGGATAAACGTTAGACTAAACAGCTGAGCTTTGAGGCTTATTATTATGGAACAGACAAATGAGAGAAAGGTCATCTCAATGTGGACAGGAAAATTTCATTTGCATTAAATATGTGAAAATTACACTCACTCTCCTCTCTAATAGACAGGAAACAACATTTGGGCTAAGTAATAGAAAAAGTTGCTGAATGTAGATGTACCGCATGCATAATTGAGTGCCAATTTGTGCATATTGCTCAAAAGAAAAGCAGCACCCATACGGCAGGAATAATAAAAAAAGATCTTAACACATTAGTGGAGATAATGTTTTTTGAGGTTTCAGAGATAGACGCCAGCAAATGGAAATAGGGGGGACAAAAGCAGCCACCAGAAACACGGCACAGTGCCTCACATTTGAGGCACATTGGCCTCACACGTCCAGGGTTGGGGGTTTAAATCTCGCTTCTGCCCAGTGTGCACAGACTATGCATGTTCTCATTCTTCTGGGGTTTCCTCCCCCAGTCCAAAGACATGTGTTGTATGCTGATTAGCATATCCAAATTGTCCACAGTGTGTGAATGTGTTTGTGTGTGAGTTCCCTGGGATAGGCTCCAGACACCCCCACGACCCTGTGTAGGATAAACGGCATGAAAAATTGATGAATGGACAAGCAGAAACAAGAGTTAAAACAATTTTGGGTTGCATTTCTAGTCCATTTCCTATAAAAACGACCAGACCCTGGAGTTAAGTTTAACCACCATGGAAGAAGAGGTTGAAATAGCAGCGACTGTTTAAATGTGAGGATGAAATCGAACATCTATCAATAGCTCAATAATGAAACTATTAGTGTTGAACAATGTATTATATTGTGGTTTCATCAATGGCATAACAAGAACGATGAAGAAACTATCAAACCTATGTCTATCTACTTCTAATTTCTCTTCTAAAGGCATTTTTTTTTAGGAAAAAATGATGATCGAGTAAATGATCCACTTTGTTCACGTTCATACACCCACGACTGTATTCTTTACATTCACCTTCCGAATCACTGCTGATGATGTTGCTGATGATGTGTCACCAAAGCAAATGTAGAACAAACCTAGTGGATATGCCACTCTGTGTAATCGCCTGACACTGATGCATGATGCAACTGTCACTGATGCATGAGTATACAGTGTGGGCTAGAAGGAAATCAACCCCAGCCTCACTTCTTGCTTCTTCATAACATTGCGTGTTTTTCTCACAAGCAATGGTGGTGCTGTTGCCCTCGGTTCCACAAATAATCCAAAATAATTGATCAAGACTGATCTTGGTGATCTTGGAAAAACCTTTCCAATTGTAGTAGTGGGTGGTGGATGACCAATATATCATATCACAATAATAAAAGACATTTCTACGATATTTCGAGATCATGATATATAGGTTTGCTAAAAAAGTATAAGAAAAATATTTTAAAAAAAAAAAAAAACAGTTCAATGATACATTAATATCTACAGAAATAAATAAATTTAAGAAATTGTAAGAATGTTCACATTTTGCATTTTAAAGATTTTAAAAAAATCTAATCAGTTGCTTCCAGAGTTTGTAATCGTTAGTTAATAAACAAATTTTTTTTATTAGATTATAAAAAATTATATTATAAAAATATATCACAATACACACAATATCTCAGAAAGATATGACAATTCATCACAATATGGACATTATATCTTCATATTGCCCAGCCCTATTCCATTTCTTCCAGTTTTAGGAAATGCAAAAAAAGTTTCAGTGAGAAGAAAGAAAAGGAAAATTCTCTTGAATTAGGCATGTCTGTCTCTTCTACATGAAGATGAAGGATGCTGATTGAATGGATGAAAAAGCAACAGAACAAACACAAGCTATACAAGATTTTTTTATTTATTCTGAAGCATGTGGGTGTTTTGATCTCGCTTGCACATCAACACTGCTCACAACCTGCTCACACTCCTCACGGCCATTTGATGTCTCGTAATCCGTGATGTTTAGCTGTGGGAATGCTTCCATAATAGCAAACCAAGATTGCAGGAGCTATGCACCTGTACCTCAGGATGGAGGTTTACTTCATATGGGTAAGCGTGGGCAAGATCTGGCTCTAAATCAATCATTTCAAACAGAGGATGAGAGCCGTCAGTGAAAGTTGAGGGAATAATTCAGCAGCTTCCTGCTGTTCCTCTCACGACTCGAGTCACCTGGTCTAAGTCATTATGTGTAGCTGATGGCAAGGGACAAAAAACTAGATCTATGTGAAGAGCATTTTCCCCAGCGGAACCTACACCCCTGGCTGTGAGAATCCTTCTATAATACCAAATCAAAGCTTTCAGGAAATCTGTATTGTACCTCATGATGTATGTTCGAGCTGTGAGGTGTAGGCGTGAATTGGCTCTAAATCCATCCTTTCAAACGTAGGAGTAGAGTGATCCTGCATCCTGCTGCTCCAGTCACGAAAGGCCATTTAATTGAGCTTGGTGGTTACACCTTACACCAACAATAGTGGGTAACACAAACACGACAATATGAGGAAATTCACTTCTGACCTTTCCATAAAACCTCTGAACCGACAGCTAAATGACTGAGCAGTGTGGTCACTCTTAATAACTCGCAAATAACTTACAAATATGTACCCAGAGCTGCTGAATTCTCAACGTTGATTGGTCAAAGGTGTTTATAATTTTCTTTATACCACAGCGCAGTTGAATCTGATTGCTCAGAAGACATGCATTATTTTTGTGCAACAGCACATGTAGTACCGGCTGTAATGTGAACGTTAATATTAATGCACTCATTTCAACATGTTCTTGTTTCTATTGTAACAGCTCATACACAGGGATTTGTACGGCAGAAGCTCCCCGTAATCTAAGACTAATAGTAAATAGATTTAAAAACAGGGTGTTGTTTAACAAGTAATTGAGGGGGGGGAGAGAGAGAGAGAGATAGGCCGGTGAAGAATGAACAGCTACTAACTCATCTCTGACATTCCATAACTTTAAATATAAAGAAATTTAAAACATTGTAATCATTGGCAAATCGCTGTGCTATAAGTGGCACGACAGACTGTGCTGCAATACCAAAATAATGCAAAATAAAGCTTGCACCTGCCATATCACACATTGTACATGTTGTAGTTACTTTTAAAGTGGTGCAACACCTGCCTTTTCTATTCTCATTTGCATTATACCAGCTATAAATTCCTCACCAGTCACTCCCTCACCAGCTTCTTTTTTCTCTCTCATGTTATCAAGAAACCACAAAGCGTAAACTCCTCTGTCCTGAAGAAGTTGGAAAACCTGCATCTTTAACTCTGACTTTTACACAGCGCTGACATCAGTGAGCCCTTCCATAAATGTTAAACAAACATCTATTCACAGAAAACTTAACCATATCAACATTTAGAAGTATTTCTTTATTAAATAACAACATATTTTTAATCTGTTTATTATTAGTATTAGATTATGTGGAGCATCCACCATACATGTCCCTGTGAATGAGCAGTTGCTATAGAAATGATAATGCTTTGGAACAAGAGCATTAATATAAACCTGTATTTTGCAGCGGAAACTACAGTCGATGACTGTTCCAGCATAACAGCTGGTTTTTGGAGAAATATAGCAAAAGTCACTGAGTACTATATGTAAGACAGAATTTTTAAGTTTCCTACAATTAAAACTTTGCCGTAAACAAGCAGTCAGCGTAAAGGATGGGTCTCATGACTGCCCAATGACAGTGTGTGGGCAAACTTGTAACAGGGAAGGACTGCGGTCATGGTGCCTCAATAAGCACTTTGTGTACCCTATAACAATCCCAGTGCATCGAACAGCAGCATGGAACAAGCCATAAATTGTTGTGTTAGTGCAGGAGGCAGCTCCAAACAAGTGTACAAAGCAGCCAGAACCACTGTGACAGATAGATAGATACGTTAGCTGTAATCAAGATCAAATTTTTTTTTTTTAATGGTTTAATAAGTAAGCGTGGGAGACACTCGAAATGAAGCAGAGGAGTTAAAAGGTAGCGTGTATTTGAGTGCTGCTAGAAAATTAGTTTCAACACCACAAACAATTAAAGCCCACCAGACGACAGCAACTGGAGTATATTTAAAGGCCTTAATAAGAGCTTCATTAGAGGACGTAGAAGACAAACACACTGAGTAAAACACCCTGGAGATAATCAGAAGCATTTGTAAGGAGCTTAGATTAGACATTGTGTGCTAAAAGTAATATGCAAGTTCTCTCTCTCTCATACACACACTAAAGAGACGAAAGCATTCAGATAACAATATAAAACAATGGAGTTAAAGGTGTGATCTAATTCTTTTATTAAAATTCATTTATTAATGAGTCATTGCTTTAAGTTGTACACTACACTTAAAGGAATGGTTCAGAGAAAATTATAATTTACACAGTTCCACTTATGCTGAATATAGTTTCTTAACCAAGACATATTTGTTGTATAAGAGAATATAATTGCATTAAATGGAAGTCTATGTCAACCAAAATCTTTATTGTACATAAACCAAACTTCTCTGCATAGCCAAAAACTGTAATGCCATCAAAGCAGCCATACTGAACAATCAGAAGCTTCTTTATTTTTTATACATTTTTTACACCTGAAGCACAATCTGGTATCCTGTGGTCCACCCCATATGGTATATAGTATAGTTCATATAGTATAGTTTGTTTTAAAATACTGTAGCACAAAGATATTATACCAGCCTCCACTCTTCTGGGAAGGGTTTCCACTAGATTTTGGAGCGTGGCTATGGGGATTTGCCCATTCAGCCACAACAGCATTAATGGATCAGGCATTGATATCGGCTGAGGAGGCCTGGTGTACAGCCTGTATTCCATTTAATCCCAAGGTGTTCACCAAGGTGTTCAGAGGGGTTGAGGTCAGGGCTTTGTGCAAGCCACTTGAGTACTTCCACACTGACCTTGGCAAATCATGTCTTCATGGTTTTTTTGTGTATCTTGCTTTGTGTAAAGTGGCACTGTCATGTTGGAGATCTTGGTTCCAGTGAAGGGAAATTGTAATGTTATAGCATTCAAAGACATTCTAGACAATCATTTGCCTCTAACTTTGTGGCAAAATTAGAAGATCCACATATGAGAGTCATAGGCAGTGGTCCACATACGTTCCACATACTTTTGGCCATAAAGTAGCAAACATCAGGGACATGCACTTTTGACAAAGAGTTTGGTTGACATAAGACTGCCATTACTCACAAGCTACATTAGCCTGGCATCTCCAGTGCAAAACGAAAGAAGCAAACTTCATAGCTGTGTATTTATGGGCAAGATTTTGGGCAACATGGACTTCCATTACTCATAAGCTACATTAGTTTCACAGCTGTAGTGCAAAACTAAAGAAGTAAGGGAAAACTTTCTCCAAACCATCCCTTTAATCCCAGCATGAGTAGGATTAGAAGGATTACACCTGAACAAAAGGAATGACATTGAATGAGAAAATGTGAGAAAGGAGCTGTGAGAAGAAATGCTGCTGTTGCATGTGCAGGGATGTGCAAGGAGGAGGACAGGCTCACTTACGGGAATGGAGCGGCTGAGGTATCGGGTTGAGGCCTGACTCAGACCTGCGGTGACCGGATTCTGACCTGGCTCCTTCAAGCCAAACCTCCCAGTGGTGGAGGCTCCACCCAGGCTGCTGCGGTTGTGATTGCTGAATGCCGAGATCTTGGAATTGGCATTGGAGGTGCTATACTGATCACTGTTGTTGTTGACTTCGTAGTGCAACCTGTGTGCAGCCAGACCCGAGATGCTGGCAAATGTGGCACGGGGGACAGGGAAGGACAGAGATGAGGACGGAGACGAGGATGCAAACGAGGGTCGAGGGTGATTCCCAGAGTCTCCAGCGATGACGTACAGGTTGCCTAATGAAGTGGCTAATCTGGAGTTTAGACAGGAGCTGAAAGGTGGACAGGGGGAGTGAGGAAAGGAACATGGACACAGATTGGGGACGGGATGGTGGACTCATCACTGCAACACACTCAACACACACCACACGTCCTACACAACATCACGACAGGCAGAAAATGCCGGATGAGCAGAAATGGCTCGGTCTTTCTCTTTTTGTGATTTTTTTAGCACAAAAAAGCAGTTCAGTGGCTGCTGGCCTATTATAAATGCCCCAGAAAATGTGCCAAGCTGTCATGGAGGTCATAATAATCTGTGAAGTACTCGGTATAAAAACAAGGAAAGAAAACAATAGAATGCCCTACTTCCCTAGTATGAGTTTGTAAGAGAGAGAGAGAGAGAGAGAAAGAGAGAGAGAGAGAAATAGGAACAAAGATATAGATAGAGTGTAAGTGTGAGTTAGCATGAATAAGGGTGAAAGTTACTTTAAAATATAATATGGGAAAATATCAGCATAGCGGATGTGAATCACCCACTCCATTTAGTGACCCGTATCTACCGGTTGTTTCTCTGCATCAGCGTATAGAGCAGTCACAGAGAGGGAAAATCACCACCAGGGGGCTGAGGGGGAAAATGCAAGACATAGAGGAAAAAGGTGGGGGTGGGGGTTATATATCAGATAAGCAGAGAGGAAAGGAAGGAAAGTGTTAACATAGTTAACTAACTGATGTAGCCAAGATGGGGAAAGGTTAGGGGAAGTGGAAGCAGAATTGTCTGTACAGCCTAAACAACATGAGAATGGTTCAGAACGGGAATGTAGAGACATAAACGACTATGCGAAGAAATGCTCACCTCTTGAGATTGGCTGAGGAAGGAGAGATTCGGCTGATTCTCTTGGCCGAAGCAGAGGTAGTGGTGGAAGTGGAGGAAGGGGATGGCAATTTGGAGGGTTTGAGGGGGGAACTTGGGCCATGAGTACTGGAGCCAGTCAGTCTACTGTGAAACACATACGCATGTTGAGAAAAGCTAAACTATGGTCACATTTTTTGTCATTTCCCTGGTATTTTTAAGACCAAAATAAAGCAGTTTTCATTGATCTACTAAATGGAATACAGATAATAACACATGAAGAGAGTATTAATCGAGTCAATTTCATCAAAATACTCGTTTAAATTTAATTAATTATGTATCTAATGTTTCTTGGGGAAAGGGAGCTTTAATAATTACACATATTAACAAATATCAACAAATGCTGAAATATATTTTTCCTGCTGTATGATACAGATATAAATATGGTGCATGTCGAACGTCACCTATAACATGCTGTACATGCTGACCTCAGTCTTGACTGTTAATATATATTTATTCATTGTGAACATTAAACCATACAATTTTTTGTGAATTCGTTAGCTCGAGCTGTATCAAACACAGCAGCCGTCTGTGCAATATACTTTATAATAAATCACCACACATGTTTATAGATTTCCTTTAGGCATCCTGACCGTCCTCATACTGTCTGTGGGTATTGTGATGAATCATAGCACTAATGTATAAATAATTTTGAATAAAATAAGAAGACACAATGCAATCTAATGTTAAAGTATATAAATGATGTTTCACAGTATAAAAACCTCAGAATCAATATAAAATGTAATATTCTATCCACTTTGTGTATCCCTAATGTACACACACTGTCCACTATGTAGAAGAAGTCGGTCATTTCAACAAAATAATCAGTGATCAAAGTGAAGTTCTTTCTGGAATTTCCACTGATATGGACATAAATGCAGCACCACTTTCTAGATGTCAATCAGGGGAAGTTCCACTTTCCTTTCCAAATTTCCTGTTACATAATTGAAAGCAACTGATAACAGTACACAAACATAAAAATGCCCATATTTATTTTTAGCAGCACCACAAAGCAAACTATCAAACATTTTGAGTGAACTGAGCTTTGCATGTTTGTTTTTGTTTTTTTTAAATATATAAACTACTTAAGGGTTAAAAGGGTTAGAAAATTGATTCTTAAAGGTGCTACTTTAGAAAGGGGTTATGATAGAGCCAGAAATAGCCTGGGAGGAACAATAAGGAAGCACTGGTAATAAGCACAGGGTCAGGAAAGATGCAGGAAACAGAGAGAGGGAGAGAGAGAGGGGGAGAGAGAGAGAGAGAGAGAGAGAGAGAGAGAGAGAGAGAGAGCACTGTGTTCTCCTACTACTCATTCTTCAGCAGCTCTTCATCATCAAGAGTTCCCTCTCTCACTTAGAGAAGAAAAAGCAGATGAATGGGGTTTAAAAAAGGCAGCTGCAGTGTGCATTCATTCCATTTTTATCCATCTCTTTCATTCAAACTCGGTCATTTAGCACTTTTTGTGTCTTTTTCGAGCAAAGAGGCCATCTGTGTAGCTGTCTTTCATTAATCCATCCGTCTTTTCCATGTAACTTTGTCTCTCTCTTGGTCAGTGCAGTAAAATGAGTAGGAGGACCATTCTGGGGTGAGAGGCCTCTTTTCTCACCACTCTGAGGCTCTGATGTAAATTCAACAACCTCCTTTTGAACGAGTGTTCGGCCCTTAATTAATTTCGCACAAAGTGCTAAAAAGCGGGCCATGCGCATCATTGAGCGCATCATCGATATCTGCATGTGATTGTTCTGCTCTTCTGCCAGCTGCTTTGTGAGTTTTGTGAGCCATGGATCTTGAGAAGGGCGATAAGTGCCCTGTGCTGCATAATGTGTGCTTGAAGGTGGGGGACAAACGACGTACTATTTGTAGTTGTATGATAAATATTGGGCATGGAAATTTTGCTCAGGTAAATAGAAGAAAACAAGACAGCAGCTAGTTTTCATGTTGCAAATTCAGTTCAAAACAAGGATGCTTACATTTAGTGCGCTCTTTCTGGCATATATTTCAAAAAGTTCAAAAAGTCAGTGATGGGAATCTGGTGTGGACTTCCATGTTTTTGAGTAGAAGAGCAATGGGGGAAGGGGGTCAAAGGTGAAATGAATGATGTATTCAGTAGTTGTGTGCTTGCTCTGAGCTTTAAAAACAAACCAGCATGACCCGAGTCATACTGTTCACCACTGACAGTTACGAGGGAATTTAAAAGTAGAGAAAATTAAACAATCTCAAAAGTAAGGGTTGATGGGGGGGGGGGGGGGGGGAGCAAGATCTTATTTAGTCCCTCACCATTTTTTAGCTACTTTCAACATCATATTAATGAGAAACCTAACACTGGAATGCAATGCAGCTATACAACACTAAGTTACATAACAGCAGAGACTCGGCTCAGCTAGATTGCGAGCTACGAGATGATGAGCGTAATGGCCTTTACAGCCATTTTAGCATGAAAGCTCCGGAAACTGGTCTGTTTGAGCAGAATGTACAGATGAGGAGGTGAGAAAGCTGGACAGACTAAAGGACTAAACCACAGATGCATCACTCTGTTTATGTAGAGAAGAAGTGGGGGTAAATCCCGCTGCACCACTATCAGCAGGTAGTCGATCGGCATTGTGGGTAATTCAACAAAGTGAAAATAGACCACAGAACATGTCAATGAAAATTTTAACTACAAAATTCTACTTGGAAGATTTATTTTTTTTATTAATGAAATTCTATGTTATTGATAATGATAAAGATATAGGATCATTTAGGATGATTTACGTTTTGTTTTTCAGCATCATTAGCTTCATCTTAAGCTCATCATTAACTGAACAGGAGGCCCCCTCACATACCTTTTATACAGCTTCTGCAATTATTAAAATGCAGCATTAAATCATCAGAGTTCTCAGTATTCAATCAAAAATAGAAAAAAGGGATCGGCACTTCCTTAGTGCTTTAATCAAACAGATAATACACTAATAGCTCACAAAGACAGAACATCATTAAAGGAAATGATGTTTCAGGATCTACCTGTGTTAAGGAACAAAGACAACATCTACGAGAGACAAGTGACACTGCATGTTACTATGGCAACCGCACACTAGGCACCCGGCTCCTGTGTAATTACTTTAGCTCCACATCTTTTGTTTGAAAGGCACAGGAACACGTACCATTAGTCCATAGCTGACCAAGTTGTAAAAACAACTGGTGCCGGGCGAGGTGATAATACAGGCCAATATTGATATTGTGTTAAATTTTACTTATATAGTGATTTTTTACATTTAAAAACATTATTACAAGCTGACTGGAAGCTGCTGATTTCATGTTAATATTTTGTAATTAAATCTTTAAATGTTTTACAGATTTTAATTGACATTTTTCCTTCTTTTCAGGGTTAATTTTTAAATGAAATATTTTAAAGATTTAAAAAAAATATATGTTGTTTAAATCTAAAATACATTAGATCATTTAGACATTAAATAAAGTAGCATCAAACATGTTTTTAAATCTTTTTTTTTAAACCGTTTTCCTGGTGACATATTGTGCATCTGAGAAATGTCTGAGAATCATGATGTGATATTTTTGTCATTACTCCTACTAAAAAGAAAACCTGATAACACGCCATAAGAGCATTGGCCCTCAAAAGACAAGCTTACATATAATCATCTTAAGGACATCTTAAGCTACTTAGAGATGATCATTTTATGAACAATTGTTAAAATTCAAATTATTAAATATTTTTGCATATTTATTCAAAAGTTATGATTTAATTAATCATTTGAATGCAAACCAACTGAAGGCATTCTTTAAACTGACTTGTTACTGATTTTAAACTAATTGATACTAATCTTGTATGTTCATTCCGGTGCATTGTTCTGATAATCTATTTCCAAAGAATGCATGTGACTGGAAAGAAGTGAGGTCAAATCCCAGGGCTGCCAAAAGGGCCACTGTTCAGATTTTAACCCTCATCTGCTCATCTCAGTGCACGGATTGGATTTTTCGTCACTCATATGGTGGCTTGACCAAATTATTTTACTATATATCTATGAAGTGTCTAACTCTACCCCTGTCCAGGGTATACCCCGCCTTGTTCCCCATGCTCCCTGGGATAGGCTCCAGGTTCCCCGCGACCCTGAAGGATAAGCGGTATAGAAAATGGATGGATGAATGGATGGCCAGATGTCTAACTCTAGCTATTTGTTCTGTGTGTATATTAGTTAAGTGACAGAGTGCATACATGTACTCCGATTTACAAAGAAGTACAACTATGTAAGAATGAGTCAGCTATAATGTACACTATGCACATTCCGACTAGCAGCTTTTCCCAAAGTAAGTATAGTACTGGTAAAAGTTCTGGATGGCAAAGTCTTGGATGCACGACTAAAATGACTGAATGGTTTACTTTTTAATGATTAATCATCAGTGATTAATTTATGGCTCTAAATAAGACAGTTTGAAGTGGTTATGTTTTGTTTTACAGTGGCACTGCATTTTACCAGTTTTGACTGTAACAGTAGGGGTAGGCCAGTCAGTCTGTAATTTTTAAAAGAAAAACATTTAATAAAAGCATATCATGATCTCTCAAAAAAGTGTGTTGTGACCTAATTCATCATGGTGTCAATATGATATCGTCGTATCATTCAGCCCTATGCCACAGACAAAAAAATATATATATATTTTTATTACCCACTAAAGCCTGCTCCCACAGAAAGTATGACCAATCTCACTTAGTTATTTTTTATTGTACCAGTCTGTGAAATGTCCTAACAAACTTAATTGGCTACATTTACCAGAATGTAAACAAAACTGAGATGAATGAATGAATGCGGTAAACGCGTCTCACAGAGCTGCACATGCAATCTGTACATTTGTATCTGTACATTTCCTTGTGCCATATGCTTCATATCTGACCACTCGCATGACTTTTTTGTCCTGATACACAATGCTACAGATGAGACACATCTGTTCTGAACTTGAAGAGGAAAACAGACACACACCTCATCCATTTTCTTCCTAATTTGGTCACAACAGCCAGCTCTCCACTATCATAAGACAGCGACCAAACGAAGAGTGTGAAGGCTAACTGTTCTTTAGCTGGCTGTCACTGTGATTGACAGTGGAGCAAGAGTATGCACATGCTTCCAAGAGTGCAAGGCCAATTTTGGCTCTTGGCCACGGATAGCGGTGTTGATCTCTGGATGACAGTGTCAACGTTTTTTTGGTGTGCCTCCCAGAAGCCATCCATTCAAAAGAGTAAAAACTTCGCTCTCTAATCTCGCTAGCTGTCTCTGTAGCAAGTGTCTGGTCCAAAGTAAAATAATTTACATTAAACACATGTGACTGGATAGTCTGCACAGAATCTGCTGCAGAATCTCTCTCTATCTATATATCTATATATCTTTATCTATATCTATCTATCTATCTATCTATCTCTATATATATATATATATATATATATATATATATATATATATATATATATATATATATATATAAATAGACTCTGCTACTGTACTTTGTCAAGTTCTCAGTTCGCTGTGATGAAATATTTTGCCAGGTCCACCGGTTGATGACCTGTGGTGTACACTATGCATTTCCTACTACCTAAATTTAATATAGAGTACACTTTGCCCTTACATGCTAACAGCTCTCCCAATAATGAGCACATGGCACACAATATCCCTACTAACACGGACCACTAGTGGCATTATAGTACTTGCAATGCACATAGTAACAGTTTTCCCTCAAGTGAGTCCAGCTTAATTTTATACCAAATCTTTCAGTCACTGATCTGCAGACTTTAAAGGAATCTCTGAATCTCTATGAGTTATAAGCTGGTCTTACCTCAGAGTTGTGGAGGTGGATGACCTGGGCTGCCTCCGGCCCTTTAAGGCCCGTAGTTTGTCTCCTTGAGTCATGCCGAGACCGTTTTCACTGTATTCACTGCTCTGTAAAATGAGTCAGACATATACTCTTCAGTCATGATCATGTGAAACACACTGACCTAAAACACTGCTTTCACTACACCAAGCTCTCGAATGACCCCAATTACTGGCTGACCATCTGGAGCTTGCAGGGACTGTCATGGGCATAGGAGCCATTATACATGGGGGGTCCCGGTTCATTTTTTGTCATGATTCTGGAAAACGTCACCATGGTAGGGCAGTGCTGCTGCATCAAGAACAGAAACAGCAATCCTCACAGTATGCCACCTACGTCTCAACATGTACTGTGGCTAGCTACATTAACTAGCAACTGTTCTTAATGATTATAGCAGCTAGTGTCTTAAATGAACAATTCTATGTTTGGAGAAATATTAATGAATAAACTGAGCTTCATTCAGTGACACACATCAGAACTCGTATCTCCATATTTCGTCACTTTTATTCTTTTTCATTAATCAATGCTATTGGTCACCCTTTACATCTGTCTGTGTGTTTTACCAATGTTTAACCAATGAAAAGTATTTAAAGAGCTTGTGACTAAATCTCGTAACTAGTTTTTGTTCTAGTTATATTATAGTCCATCTCTCTGACTGTGCACCTGAGTCTTTTTAATCTCCCCTCCCCAGTCTTAGTATTCTCAGTCTTCGGTCACTGCAAATACCCTCTTACAACCACACTAAATAGTACATTCTGCTCCCAAAAGTCATTAGAAATGAGTATTTAAGTGCTTTATTTAAAAAATAAAAGCTTTTTGGGGGAGCATGCCCCTCTCAGAGAGTTCACTGAGAAGACATGTAATTAAAAAAAATGTTTAATAAAAACATAAAAAGTATTAGAGACATCCCCTTGATAAACTAATCCGATCTGAATAGGGTCATTTCCTGGTTTTCATAATTAAACATCCAGGATTTTTTCACTACCATCCTATCATTTGTTCACGTGGTATCGGTACTGATTTTCATTACGGTCACATACTTGGATATGATGTGGTTTGGAGAGATCTGATCAGCACTTCAAGCTTGTAAAGAGAGCAAAGGAAAAGCATCTGAGCGAAATCTGATAAATCTGCTGCAATCTGACAAGTGAGTGCAGAGGAGCGATGGGAAAGTCTCTACCACTTCCTCTCACCTCTTCCATGCTGCTGGATCTGAGGAAGCTGCTACTGATGGTCAGGTCATCCATGCTAGAGATGAGGCAAGGAACGTTTTCCTCATACACCCGCGATTTCTGCTGCTTAGAGCGAAGCACGTCTCCCTGAGCCCACATATTCGTCTGCTTCCTACACAACAACAGAACAAAGAGACACAGACAGAACAAAAGAACACAAAGAAAGATGGAAGAAGAACAGAAAGAGGACAGAAAGGGGGAATGTCATTCATTTTTCATAAGTGTGATAAGTAAGGAATAAGAGACTCAGTTACAGTTACTTATTACAATAAGATAATCAACGTTGTAATTAGGTAGAGTTACTGTTACCTCCCTGAAATTGATTATCTTCCTAAACCAGCACATGTTTATTCCTTTTATACCACTGCAATGATTGTATATTTTATTTATTACAAGATAATGGCACATCATACTTTTTATTGATTTGAAGATGCATTTAATGTTGTGGAACACAACTAGCAGCTATAAACAATCATTCCTTCACCAGCCTCTCTTTTTTTCTTGAAACTAATAAGGCACAGCTTGTTATGTTACTGAGAAACTTCAGATGCCTTAGCTTAAATGTACAGCCTTACCTCTGACCGCTACTCTGACCAGCTCTGATCCTGGACGCCCCTTCCACAAATGTTAAATAAATGTCTCCTTACAGAAAACTTCACCATATCAACGATTATACGGTTTTTTAATCTGTTTATGTTAAGCGTCCACCCTGCAAGGGCCTCTGAATGAGCTGTTACTACAGGAACTATAATTTTTTATTAATTAAACTAAGCCTGTGATTTTCAGCTGTACTACTGTCAGAGCTGCTGTTATAGAAAATTAATCAACACCTTGTAACCAATCTTGGTTACGCCACACAGTGGCCTCAGTGGGAAAGTATGCTAAGCAGATAACACACACCTCTCCAGCACTATGGAGCACTCTACAATCTCCCAGTGTTAGTTTGATCATCACAACAGCAAAGGGGGTCTGCTTTAACTCAGCACAGACCGTACCAGACCCTCACTGACCATGCGGGTATGCTGCCGTCTGTGACAGTATGACCAAAACCCAGCATGTAAAATAAAGCATTCTCATTGAGATTTCACTTAATCTCACCCACAGCATGCGTGCTATATCTGCACTGTTTCTTCCTCACCTCCACAAAAGGTTTTATTTTCCTACACACTGTCTCAATATCCTTTCCTGTCAGGAGCAGGACAAAAGCCAAGGAGCAGACTTCTGTTCTTATCATAAAGACAACAGTTCATAAAAGGGAGTGTTGCTTCCTGGGAAAATAAATAAAACTTCTCCACGCTTCTGAGAACTTCTGCTTGGAGCTTTATGCACTAACTCACTTTCTGCGCTGTGTCGACCCTAAACTTTCCCAAGAACAGTTTTTGTCCAAGATTCACCCTTGCTTTAGTGGATAATCTGAGCTGGATTCTGTAGATCTGGAATACAGTAAAGCTGTTGTGTGATAATATGCTTAATTTATTAATCTTGTAGTAGATTTGTGTGTAAATGTTTTTCTAGGACAAAAATCCTAGCCAGACTTACAAAATTTCATTTACACTCATGTGCATAACTAAAATGTGAAAGATTGTCTATTAAACGCGTCATGCTTTTAATCTTCCAGTAATGCAGCTCAGCCATTGTAGTGCATCGGCTACAGTAGTCATACACTAACGCCTCCACTTTAAACCTGACAGCATAATCCTTATATAAAATCATAAACTCAATGACAGTTATATGATTTGAAGCCAAGGTTCATATTAATGAGTCTCTTTATATGTAAGATACATACAATACAAAACTAACTGGATGGATCGGTGGAACAGATGGAATGGATTTTTAGGAATATATCATTTCTTGTGTAAATGCTCCTGCAAAACGATTTTACAAAGATTATTTCGTATCCAGCTTGATAACTAAGGCCCAATGTTTATTGTTAAAATAAATTCACTATACAAAATAATAAATAAAACTGAACAGGTGACAAACATAATGGACGAACACCAAGCATCTCTCCCTTGCATACATTTTAACCACATTATTTATTTTGACTATTAGGTAACTGCACTATACAAGTTTTTTTTGTTTGTTTGTTTCCATTTGTAACATGTGCTGCATTTAAATAAAGGTTGTAACTTCCAATCTCCGACTATGAAAAACAAACAAAACACACTTTCAACTTGGAATTCCTACTCAGGAACTTAGTACAGTCTGGTCAACCCCCAAGTTCAGTAAGTTCAAAACAATATCTCAACACCACTCGCAGCGTAAACAGTAAACAAGCTAGCACTTCTAACCTTTAAATGAGTTATACTGTATATACACACACACAAGTATTTGCTTTAGATAGGCTGGTTAAATAGATAACACTGACAATACAGTTTACTGTTTTGCGGAAATATACATCACACATTCATTACAATTAGCTGGCTAGTTTGTTGCTAACAAAATACCATGTTTTTCCCCCTTTGTAGCTCGAACACACGGAGGTCGAAAATGAAGTTATTCTGACAGAGTTCTGACTTCTTACTCTATAGGTAATTTGAGTGCAGTGATAATTTAGAAAGAAGTCGCTTTTACCAAACCATCAATTTACAGGCTGTCTCTCTCACCGCCTGATATAAAATAGGATGAAAGAAAATTGTGCCACGTCACTAGATACTGGAATAAAAGATAAAAAACTTGAACATGCAAGATAACACACAGGAAAAGCAATGGAATGCAATTAAGGCTGGAGCATGCTTGTTGGCACACGTATCCTGCAATCATTTGGAGCATTGCTTGTGGGTGTCCTCAGAAATGACCTGTACATGTTCATGTGGTGCAATACCAATGTAAACAGTGGGGGCAGTATAGCACTATGACAGTGTCCGCAACTGGCTAAACAAACTAGCGTTGTGCCTTAAATCGCATACGTTTGCACTGTTCTGGACAGTTATTGAATACTATCACTAACTGTTTTTCTGTATTACATTTAGCGATTGAATGTCTTTTCAATTTTTCTAGTAAAATTAGGTTACAGCTTTCAATCTGAAACCCAGCTCATGACAACAATCTTGATGACATTAGATTGTCAGTGCTTAGCATAGCTGTGCATAGAATCACTAAACACGTTACAGTTTCACTTGGAAACCAGACAAACACAGATGTTTTGGCTCTGATGTGTTATCTAGTGGATGTTTCTTTTAATCCTCCAGATGTACAGTAAGTATGCAGGCTAGTTTGTGAACAATACTGCTTATTTTGTCGTTATTCATGCATGTGCACACAAACTGGCCTTTAGAGTGAAACATCTAACTACAAACTCAAGAATATCCTAATTTAAAATATTTCTCCAATTCTTGGGCGCTAACTCACACAAGATTCATGAGCAATCCGTCTATCCTACTTACTCCTCTAGGAAGTGTTGCTGGGGTCCGATGACGGAGCCGGGTCTGCAGATACGGATCCAAGCGATGGTTTCAGCTGCAGTGAATCGGTAGTGTTTCATCAGGTAGCAGCCAATCAGCGTGCCTGTCCTACCCAAACCGGCTGGGAAACGAACAAAGCATCAAAAGCTGAGCAATGTGATAACTGATCACAGAGTAGAAGTTTCAGTCTGGATTTGTGAGTCATGTGTCAGAGAGTCACATGGTGTTTCAGGAGGTTTGAGATATACAGCCCACGTGTAAACTCGTATCACGTACACAGATGTACCAGCTGCTTGTAGAAATACAGTAATTGCACTAAGTGTCAGATGTTCTCTACATCATTTTGTCAGTGGAAAGGGACCATCAGATTTTAGAGAAGTTATAAACAGCATTGGTGGTTATAAGGAAGGCTCCAGAGACTAAAAATAAGTGTGTGAACGCAGTAACTGCTGAAAATGAAAGTTACTCAGCAACAGGAACAAAAACAGCCGTTTGATACTAAATACTGCATGTAAAACATCACTTAAAAGATTTGACAAGATAAAAATGAGTACAAAAAACAACACAGTATACTATAATCATTTATACACTATGGTGTCGGAACCTTTGAGTCTGGTTCCTCACATTGTTCCTTTCTCATGTTATCTCAGGCCACTTCCCCTCACCACTGTTGCCTTTGGCTTGTTCCTTAGGGATCAAGGTGTCTATCTGTTTAGTTATAATATCTGTGTCTGTAGTTGAACTGTAGTTGAGCATGGTTTAAACCCAAAAGATTTTATTTGTAATTAAATGTGAAACCTATGAATATGACTCTGGGAATATGGCTCTTTATTCCTCTGGTGGGAAAATAACTCAATATTGCTGTAATTTTTCCTTCCATACAGCCACAAAATATAACAAATAGCAATTTTCTGAACATTTTCATTAAACCTTGTACAGGACTCAACCTCAGCTACATCACCCGAGTTCATAAAGTGTCACCAGACGGTTCTGAGACAATTTCTACCTAATATAACTGAGTAAGTTACCAAAATAGCCATCTAATAACATTTTATCAAATTTACTTTTTGTGCTTTGTTAAATTCCAGAAAGCTCAGGAAAGTTTGTTGGACACGTTTACAGAATCTACTATGAAGCTGAGATGCAAAAAAGTCAAAATGGGGTTGTTTAAGTGGCATTTCATTATAACTGATTATCTGGAAGGATTTTTATTTAATAACAATGAACAACGAGAAACATGTGCAATTAATGAATGTAAAGCTCTACAAAAAAAAAAAAAAAAAAAAAAAAAATTGTGCAGCTCCTATACCTGTTCTAAAAAAAACTGAATAATGTATTTGTATTCGATTACATCCCCAATATAAAGGTACAACTGTCCACTACATGAATAATAATCAGAGCACTGTCTAAAACAAGCATGGAGCACAATCACCTGATCAGCTTATAATTCTGATCCAACAACACCACCATGTGGCCATGTCACGTCACTGAACAAAACCAGGACAAACTAAAGTGTGAGGCCTTTAAGGATTCGCTCACCCTTGCAGTGGACAGCGACGGCACCATCCGTGCTCTCACAGATATGTAGGAATCTGCGTGTGATGACGTCACTGGGTGTGCTGCCATCCACGAAGAACAGGTCATAGTGGTTGAAGCCGGCATCTGTGAAGCGCTTGGCGTCGTAGATCTTCTTGTTGAGGCGGATGATGGTGGTGACGTTGTGCTTGCGGAAGTATGGGAAGTAGGCCTCGGGGGCATGGAGTGGATAGCCTGCATCAAACAAAAAGATTAAAAATACATATTAAAAAAAGAGAGAGATAATGTAGCAAATCTCCTAGCAAAAGTGTTCAAAATGATGTACTGTACAGAAAATTATTGGGTAGAAAGTTGACAATTTTGAACTTGTTTTTTTCTTATGTTTTCTACTTTATACTCTACTTTATTTTTTAGTTATTCACCTTTACAGCACATAATTTGTAATTAATTTGAATAATAGCAAATGTATGTAGGTATGAGAGTGAGGAATCAGAATCTGGACCGTACGACAGAATCAGAGTTTGAAAAAGAGGTTAACCTAGGTAATTATTTATTGCACCAAGGGTTCGATGCAACACTCAGCCATGGTACATTCTGACATTATTGATAAATGTGATGTGGGCAAGAAATTGTTTTTAGATTATTTGAATATCATTAAACGACCTATAAAATCTGACTTTCGAATCAAACATTTATGCAGATTCCTGGATATTCTGCTCCAACATCTAATCAAATGTTTTATTTTTCAATGGATCATATGTTGTTAGAAATTAGCAATAGGAATGACAAGCATGGGTGAAAAAGCAGCATGAAGGAGGTGCCAAACATTGTGCTCCATTTAAGCCTTCTAGCATAATATTGTTTCTTTCGTGCATTTATTTCTTGAAAGAACTTAATAATAAGAATAATGTTAATAATATTATAGTTGTTCTATTATAACTTATCAAGACCAAAAAACTCTCTCTATATTAACGATGTTTTCACTTGTTATGCTGTACCTTTTTATACTTTTGTTCACAACAAATTTGTTTCAAACCATAACTAGACAAAGCTTTTAAGGAAAAAAAATATAAATAAATAAATAAATAAAAATAAACAACACAATCTATGACTAACTAGCAAACTTCTGCTCTGCTACACTTTACACTGTAGACACTAGCGGTAAGAAAATAAATCGAAATCGTCCTTAAAAGTTTCTGAATGGATGCACAGTTCCCCATAATTGGATATGTTTAAAGAAATAAAAAAAGAAATAAACATACTTATTTTTGGCCAGGACAAGATTATAGACACATTGAGAATTGTTTTATAATTGCATTGTGGCACTCTGAATCAAAATCATTCAATCATAAAGACTCTAATATGTCCTTACTGTAACAAACAATGTGAATATGCAAGAAAATACCACTATAGTCCCACAAAACAAATACAATTTGAATAAATACATTTGGTAACACAGAGTATTAAGGAAATAAATCAGATTTGCTTGGCTGCACGTCCACTGGCATTCACGTCACACAACATACATCAGTTCCCTTAGATACCACTGTGCAGGGAACACAGAGTCGGCAAGAGCAGTGATTTATGGAGCTGTGAAAAATCCACAGCTCACCATTTTCTACTTTGCTCTTTGGGTGCGGCCCGCTGAACGCCAGGAATTTGCCGGGGACGATCCAGTTGAAGTCTCCATTCTCTACACGCTAGACAAAATCAACAGACAGAGAGAGAAATACAGAGTGTTATGCGAGATGTGTGTGAATTAATCATGTTACACAAGCAGAATACTGCAGTACAGATCGACTATACTTGCATAAGCGACTTATAATTAAAGTTGGTACAAAGCACCAAAAACATGTATGGAACCCTGACACTGTAACTCTATTAAAAACTTTCCAGTTACCTCATAGTGCTCGTACTCAGTCACATCAAACGTCTCAAAGTTCAAGAAGCCGTGCTGCAGGGCCTTAAAAACACACAGAAAGAAAAAGCATCACACATTGTTCCTTTCAGATTAAAAACAAAAGGAGATTTAAAAAAACAACAACAAGAGATTAAGCACAAGTTTATTTGCACATCTTTATATTCAGTAAATAAGTAAAATATGTGAGAGGAAAAAAAACTTTACAGGCAAAGAATCAATTAATGACAAGTTAGTATGATTAAGCACAGTTATTGTTACCATCCCATTCATTACTTTCCTAAAGCAGTGTGTCCAGAAGTGTTTCATTCCAATAATTCCACAGTAATTTGCCACATCATAGTTACACCTAATGTTGAGCATCCATGAAACAAATGAGTTCCTATGATCACCAGCCTCTCTCTTTTTTTCCTCTTGAAATCAATCAAACAAAAACAAATGTCATGTTACCAAGAAAACTCCAAACTGTAAATTCCTCTGTAATAATGACTTCCCCATGCTGGAAAACTGTTACAACGCACTGAAACAGAAGACTCATTTCACAAATGTTAAATAAACGCCTCCTCACAAATGAACAACTACATATATGTTAATCCATTTATCTGTCATACAAGTCCCTGTGAATGATCTGTTACTATAGAAACAATAACGTATTAGAACGAGGATATTAATATTAACCTGTGATTTGCAGCTGCACTATTGTCAGAGCTGCTGTTATAGAAAATGAATCAACACCTTCTGACCAATCAGAATTGAGAAGTCATTTAAATTCCACGAGACACTAGTGATGGTCCTAAACTGTGGAAATACAGAAAATCCTTCTTCTCCCTGCTGGGGGGATGAGGCACAGGTTAAATAAGACTCTAAAGCTAATGGCATTGATTAGTGTGTTCATGGCAGACAGAGATAAACACGCACGCGCACACACACGCGCGCGCACACAAGCGCGCGCACACACACACACAGGATGAGCGAATGATAGAGCTTATACGGATCAATTATAAGAGAATGCAAAACATGCTCACGTCATGTCTTATCCAGCAACTCTGCCCATCCCTATGTCTAATCATCTATCTGTCTATTCATCCAGCCATTTTTCCATCCATCTATCCATCTCTAGCTATCTCTCCATCTCTATCTCTCCATCTATCTATGTCCATTCATCCATCCATCCATGTCCATCTATTTAACCACCCATTCATGTCTATCTATCTGTCTTTCAATCAATCAATTTCCATCCATCCATTAGTCAATTCATCCATCCACCCATCTATACATACATCTATCCATTTGTCTATTTATCTGTCTGTCCGTCCATCCGTTCATCCATCTATCCATACACCTACCCATCCATCCATCAATCTATCTGTCAGTCTTTCTAACCATCCATCTATCTATCCATTTGTCCATCTATGTCCATCTATTTATCTATCCATTCATCTGTTTTATCCATCAATCTATTTCCATCTTTCCATCTGTCTGTCCATCCACCCATTCATCCATCTATCCATTTGTCCATTTATCTGTTTGTCCATCTATCCATACACCTACCCATCCATCCATCGATCTATCTGTTGGTCTATCCAACCATCCATCTATCCATTTGTCCATCTATCTATCCATCCATCCATCCATGGCTGAGAGGGGGCCTGGATGTCTGCAAGTGGAAGCACTCATTCTTTTAATTCTAAAACATTAAATGCAATATCGCTCTAAAAAATGGCAGATTTAAATCAGTATGTCATTGCTCTTTCTCGTGTCAGTAGTATGTACAAAAACAGGAAACACAACAGAGACATATTTGATTTGAGATCTTGAATTCTGGTGTGTATTCAGGATAAGTGTTGCTCCATGTAACAGCAGTGAATTAGTGCCAGTGTTTAATCATCTGAAAAACAGCAGGTAGTACTGAGAGCTTTAGATGATGCATTAACATGCCATTACACACAATTCTTTAAAAACAGCAGGCTGAGTAACTGCCTGCTAATTAAAGCTCAACCCAAGATCTGTCCTCTGATGTTAATAAGTGTGGCATGTTTTAATAAAGCCAAGCTGGAGGAGGAGAATATTGGACACAGGAGAAGAGAAAAGGAATGAGGGGTTTGTTTGTCTTTAAGCGCAGTGAATTGATTTCCCATGGGGAGTGACACTGTGCTGTGACACTCTATGAGACGGAAAAATCTGTGGAAGAATGTCTTGGACTGTTTTTCTGCCAGACGCTGACCAAGTGCTTCTGTGAGATGAGCTCACATGGAGTTTCCTGCACTGAGCTCAGCCTGTGAGTGTGGAGCAGTGTGGGTGGAGCCGCGTGGGTGGAGTCCCATCGCTCCATCAATCTCCATCGCTCCATCTCTGTAACTCTCTTGTTTTATAGCTCAATCTCAAACACTCCATCTCTGTAGATCTTGCTCCATTCCTTTCTATCACTCCATCTCTATAGATCCTTCTCCGTCTCTATTCATCTCTCTATTAATCCATCTCTATAGAACCAGCTCCATCTTTACAGATCTCACTCCATCTTTCTCTCTCCATCTCTCCATATCTAAACATCTCACTCCATTTCTCTCTCTCCATATCTAAACATCTCACTCCAGCTCTATACCATCTTTTCCATCTGTCTCTCTATTTCTCCATCTCTATAGCTCTTGCTCCATCTCTCTCACCCATATCGCTATAGACCTCACTCCATCACTTAATCTCTATTTCTCCATCTCTATGGTCTTTCTCAGCCCCTCTCTCCATCTCTATGGGTCATGCGCAACCTCTTTCTATCTCTCCACCTATATACAGTGTCCTCCACTAATATTGGCACCCTTGGTAAATATGAGCAAAGAAGGCAGTGAAAAATTGTTTTTACTGTTTAAGCTTTTGATCTTTTGTTTAAAAAATTCACAAAAATACTCTGCTCTCATGGATATGAAACAATTGACAGTACAGGCCATTCACCTTTGTCTGGAACCAGCACCAAGAGTGTCTACTCTGTGTGTGTGTGTGTTTACTTCATGATCACTTTAACATTCAAATTTTTTTATATGCGTCACCATTTGTTAGCGGTTCAGACGCCTCAACCTCTTACCTTCCTGATTCCATGAAAACAGTCAAGAACGGTCAGGTTGTATGTGCAATTTCCAAATGATGCATCCCTAAAAAGAACAGAAAGCACACAATAAAGTGAGAATACAAACAGAAACACGTCAGGTATCTGACTGTAAGTGCCACAATCCATCCCGGGGTATAATTCATCACAGATTAAAATTAATTTCTGTTCATCACTGGGCACATGTTAATTATTCTACAAATTCCTTAAACAGTGATCATCATTGCAAATCAGGTTTATTGTCAAAATGTATAGACTTTCAGCTGTTTGCAATGAACAAATCAAACAAAAGCAATTAAAATAGTTCAACACAACGAATGCTTCAAGTGGTTTCCCCAAATTCAACTGAAAATGTAACTTATAATGACTTCTCCAGATTAAAAATTATTCAACCCCTTCATAGCACACATCTTTAGCTCGGGTGTGCACTAATTTTCTAATAATTCAACAGACCGGAATCAATTATTCCGCTTATACCCCAGTTACCTCACGTCAACACATTGTTCAGATGTTTTATTTCAAGACATTTGTCAGGTATTTGTTCTTAACATGCTCTTGTGTGTGGAATTAATTTATTATGCATCCCATGTCAAGCCTCCGTTGTTAATTCCAAAACATCATTTTAGAGCTAGTAACGGACGCTTCAGCCACTGATATGCAGTTATTAGAGAGTGAGAGTGAGAGAGAGAGAGAGAGAGAGAGAGCATTCACAGGTTTTTTTCTGTTTCATGGTGATAATATACAAATAGAACAAATAAATAAATACCGATAGGCCTACTTGTTCACAGGGTTTTACATTTTTTTTATTACTGCAGAAAATACAATGAATAAATAAATAAATATTGATACTTGTTCACCGGCTTATCACAAGTGCTCTCTCACAATCTCGTTCTCTCTCTCTCTCTCTCTCTCTCTCTCTCTCTCTATAATAACTGCATATCAATCGCTCAAGCCTCTGCTTCACCTTGTGGCCGTATTACCACCTCGGGTGCGCATTATTTTTATAATAATTAAACGGCCCGTCATCAATTATTCCTTATTTATTTCTGGAAAATCTTAGTTTTCTGTCATTTTGTTTGTTGTTGGATCTGTGTAATGTGGTGGACAGTAGCCTAACTTCTCCATTATTTCAGTTAACTTGGTGAAGTGATATGGAACTGTAATGCAGCCAAGACCTGACTGGAACTACTTTTGCCGTGCATTTACTGTAAAAAATAATTTCACACATCAGAACGTCTGTCAGCCAATCAGAATCGACAATTTAACAGCGCTGTGTTATAACTGTTTATGTTATATAATATTATAAATGTATAATCCTTGATATAGGGTGAAATTTTTATTTGAGGAAATGGTTATACAACAATTATAGGAAGGAGTCTCCAGTGTCAGTGCTTTGTAACAGTCAGAGGTAAATGAGGGAGGAGTTTGTCCACTGTAGTTTCTTAGTCACATAACAAGCTGTGTTTTTTTGTTGTTTTTTATGTCTTATTAACTCCGAGAGAGAGAAATAAGAGAGGCTGGTGAGGGAACGACTGTTTATAGGAGCTATAATGTACGTGAAAAGTTGTCTAATAACGAACATAAATGGATAAAATGTGCAACATGGTGTTCATTAATAAATAAAGAATTGTAATCCTTGGCAAACTACTGTGGTTGAATAGGAATAACACTGTGGGACAAGCTGTTCTAGAAAAATAATCAACTGGGGTGGTAACAGTAACAGAATGATTCAGTGTTTTAGTCAATAAATAATAAATGTCTTTCACCACCTACTTGAACATTTTTTTAAAAGGTCACATAACACAGATTTTTTTTGGACTAGATTCTCATTAGTTGAACATGTCAAATACAGAAGGCACTACTGTATCCAACACCACATGCACTTTTGTTTAATCCGCACAGCCACAGAGGTGTCTGGTCTCTGCGGAGTCTCATTACTCCTTTTGGCCCAAAACTCAAAGCAGAACAGAAAAGCCTGGCATCATGTGCACTGAGTGAAATAAAAATAGATCAGGATTCAGGGGGGGTTTAAACACCTGACCCAGATGGGGAATGGAACATTGCTTTTAATGAAAGCACTCTGTCGAAGAATGAGAGAAATGGGAGGAAGTGACTCACGGGTCATTGCGTGTAGTTTTTCCAGGTGTTAATACTCAGCACAAGACGTTAGTGAATCTTCAGTGTTTTTCAATTGTGTGTGTGTGTGTGTGTGTTAGTTCCTTTGTAATGGGTAACAGGGCAGATTGGCTCAGGGTTCTGCTGGGATCCCTGCACTCGCCCCCACACCTCCTGCTAGTTTTTACACGTCGAATGCCAAAAGCCATTTGTGTCCATGCTTCAAGAAATCTCATTATGAAAGCAGCTCATGAAAAATCCTTCATTTAAAATGACAGACATTCAAGGCTTATTTATGATGATTTCATTCCTTGAGTGGAATCTTGATGCTGGCAGAAGCGTTGATGTTCTCTATAGTGCAATCTCTCTCAGGATCCATAGTGATAAACTGAGCACCAAGCTTTACAGACTCCAATACTACAGCTCAATAGGGCACATATGTATCACGATACTTGAACATGCGCTCTGACTAAGAGACTGTGGACCACAAAGGATCCGTGACATAGTAGTTGATGATGACCTCCACTGCTTTGCATGAATTTGCAAACTCCTGGCTATCAAAATTGTTAGCACTATTTGGACTGAATTAGTTTTACCACATTATCTCTGGGGTTTTAATCCCGTCTCAATCCGTCATGTCATTTTCACAGACAGTGCGTGCACACATCTGGAAAAATTATGCCATATTTTACCTTCTATAAAATGACCAATAGAAATACCCCCCTCTCAAGTAATATATAAGTCATGTGAATTGACATGTTGGTAAAGATTGTAGTAAGAGGTTTTGTGCTTATTCTTCAGTATAAAGACACTCTGAAACTGCTGAAATTGAAATTGACACTGCTGAAACCACAGCGAAGGTGCAGCCCACATACGTTATGTCATATGACCTGATAATGATCAAGCACAAAGTGCAAGGCAACGTGCACAACAACAAGAGCTTACAATAACAGTACAAACAACAGCGAGACATCCCCTGGCAACATTACTTAACACACTGTGTGACACTACAGACAACAGAGATGAACAATATTTGCCATAAAGTTCAATATAATAAAGTTTTTATTATTGTAATTGTAATTACATTTACATAACCCTATTGGGACTGGTCACTGGTCTCTCACAATGTTTTTCTTATGGGAATATTTCACTCTCTCAATTTAAATCTAACCAAAATATTAAAAATAGCTGTTAATGTGATACACAATCTGTCAAATCTACATTTTACACACAGTGTAACTAGTTAGGGTTTTGTGGGTGAAAAATTCAGTAAAAAAAAATAATAATACCTCAGATAAACCAATAAGGGGGTACATATTTACTAATGAGCTAAAAAGGTAGACCAGTAGGTCAGTGGGTAATTCTTTTATTTATTTAAACTGAAAAGGTTCCATGTGTGTTAAAAGGTTTATGAAGTGCTAGGCTAATCCTTTAGTCAAACCCATGGTTCTTCTAGCACTGACAAATATGTTTTTTAAAAAAAACTTCATTAACTCTGCTATTATTATGCTGGGGAAAAAAAATGACATCCATTATGTTATGGGTCCAAATGACCTCCACAATTAAATACACACAAAAACAGCACAGAACAGCTTAAAAAAATAAACCTTTATTATGGCTTGTCTCGGACAAGAAGACAAGAAGAAATATTTGCATATAAATTCATGAACCTAAATGAGGAATGTAAAAAAAATTTCAACGAGAAAAAGAGAGATTAACCAGTATTTCAGACATCTCAAACGTGGAAATGGGTCAAATTGACCCATAACATAATGAGGGTTAAAGAAACCGCTTCAACAGAGTCCTAATACAAGCCCTCTGAAAATGATCTGGTATAGCATACATAACAGCTCTGACTCCTAAGTGTCAATAAAATCCTTGTAAATCAAATGCTTATCTGACACCATGCAGAATCAAGGTGTAAACCACAAAGTGTGTAAAACACAAGCTTAGCTGGAAAGCAGGAGGCACTGAGCTGCCAAACCTGAGCCGCAAGGCTCTACAGATAAACAAGCCTGATCATACAGGGGATTAGTCAATGCTCAGACAGGTCATGCACGTCTACAGTTGGCGTAAAGACTTTAGATACACATCATCACAAATGGCAATCATTTGCAACTCACAATCCATATAACTGAGCACAAATACTTAATTATCCTTGAGAGTTCGGTACATTTGGTGAAGAACCACCAATCCCAGGTCCTCTTGAAAACAGTGGTCTGCGGAACTCACTACTCCCGGGCCTCCCACCCAGCTCCATCAAACCCCTTCAAATGATTCAGAATGCAGAAGCACACCATGTCTTCAATCAGCCCAAAAGAACCCATGTCACACACCCCTTCTTCTCCCCCTACTGGCTTCCTGTAGCTGCCCGCATCAAATTCAAGGCCTTGACGCTCACGTACAAGACCTTGTCTGGAACAGCACCCCCCTACCTCAACACTCTCATTGAGGTTTATGTTCCCTCATACAACCTGCGATCAGTTAACAACCGATGCCTGGTAGTTCCTACTCAGCGAGGCAAAAGATCCCTTTCCAGAACCTTCAAACTGACTGTCCCTCAGTGGTGGAATGAACTTCTAACCTCAATCCAGACCGCAGAATCTGTCACTATCTACAAAAAACAGCTAAAGACCCACCTCTTCCGTGAACACTTAACTAACCCCTACCCTGTCCCCCCTCCTTTTATATTAAAAAAAAACAAAAACATTCTTCACTTACACCTCTACTCTGCGCACTTTTCTTCTCTAGAACTCACTTAAAATCTTGTATAGTGGCACTACTTGTATTGATCTCCACTTGATATATCGCTTTGCTTGTATTTCCTCATTTGTAAGTCGGTTTGGATAAAAGTGTCTTCTAAATGAATAAATGTAAGTGTATAAATGTATAGAATGGCACCTCTGCAGATATTTCTACATGATGACATGCTGCGCATCGAAAAAGCACCGTTCTTCAATAACTGAGTTCTGGTACCAAAGTAAAATACTCAAATAAATAAATAAATGGATGAACCTAGTGCCTACCATGTTTCAAACCTGTGTGCAAAAAAAGTGATATAGGATCCATGTTTCAGGAGGAATTCTTCTATGTGAAAGCAAACACATCAGAACTGGTCCTGGATGTAGGTTCGCATGTGAAAATGGCCCCCTGCATCTTATCACGCATAAAGAGGTAGGACAAGGTTTTTCAGGAGACGTTGAATAATCGGCTGAGCTGTATTTGACAACCTTGCTGTATCTTCAAGCAGAAATGTAACCGGAAAGGAGAACCACTGAACCCAAACCCACCCTGCTTCTCAGAAAACTGGGTATGGAAAGCTTCAATTTAGACCAGAGGGCAAAAAATCAGAAAATCAGGTCTGATTAGAATGGAACATGCTGTAGGATGTGTTTGGGCTTGGAATGAAGAATCTCGGTATAAATCCATATAAACACCTCTTGTGCATGTTAGCTCAGTGTTTACAGCTCACCCTGTTGGATTTAGGAAGGTATGTACAATAACAAAAACGTCTGAGAGCCATTTCCTCTAATCTCAATTATATCTGCATCCTGCCAATCCTCCCACAGCTGCTGCCTCACTGAGCCACAAAAGCAAACCATACAAGTACATCAGAGTGTCTCCAACTCATGGAACAGTCTGTTGAGAGAAACCAGAACTTCATTCCTTGAACCAGAAGGTTAACATGTTTGAGCTTCCAATCTAAAAATAAACTCCTACAAGACAGCAGGTCTTACGGCCACTCCCTTCCTGTTCTCCATCATTGCTTAAATGGGTAAACTGGATCTAAGGATTGATTAAGCACCAACAACCAAAACAATCAAATTCTTTTGCTTTAAACTTATTTACTTATTAATTAGAGAGAAAAGAAATTTATTTTCCATCATTATACCACTGTATACAGTTGTCAATGGGCCTTAGTTACACATTAAAATTTGGAGTAAATAAATTACACACACACACACACACACACACACACACACACACACACACACGGGAAGATAAACAACTCAAAAGCTGGTCCAAACTGAGCTACTCAGAAGAACCGCACAGCACGGACCAAATACCTGCGCGACCCACTGAGTAGCATGATGCAACCCACTGAAGGACGCAGCGCAGGTCAAGTGATATGTGCGACCCACTGGACAGTGCGGAGTGGATGGGTTTTAACCGTGCTGCACCAAACAGATTGGACCTCCCAGCTCAATCCACAAGACCTGCGCAACCCACTGATCAGCACAGCATAAAATAAAGCTCAGTGGTAGCTCATTGTTGGACGTTGGACTACTGATCGAAAGCTCGTGAGTTCAAATCCCAGCACCACCAAGCTGTCACCGCTGGGCCCTTGAACAAGGCCCTTAACCCTCAACTGCTCAGCTGTATAAATAAGATAAATGTAAGTTGCTCTGGATATTAAATGGTAATGGCAAGATATCATAGTGGTATTTTTTACTATATTTATGTTGCCATTGGTTTTGAAGGTTAAAATATTAATTTAATAGCTCAGTGTTGAGTTTACAATTGCTATTTCAAATCTTTTTTCAATTTAATTACTTTCTGTTCTAGGCCAAACTCGACTCGGACATCAAGGACTCGGACTTAAGTCCGACTCCGCCCCTTTTGGACTCGGACTCAATTGGTTAAGGACGTGGTCTCGACTCGGACTCGGCAAAGGTGGACTCGGACCCAACACTATCATCATGTACGGTACTGGAAATGGAGTTAGAACAGAAACTAGACGGGGAGTTGGAGCTACTACTCGAGCAATAAATGTAAATGGTGCTGGAATTGGAGCTGACAGTGAACTTGAAAGTGGAACTGGAACATAGAAATGGTGTTATAAGTGGAGTTGGAACTGGAACAGCAACATGGAATTGGAAATGAAAAGTGGAGTTAGCACTAGAACTGGATCATGGAAATGGTGTAGAACTGGAAGTGGAATTGGAAATTAGGTTGGAAAGAGAACTGAAATGTCTCCAGTACTGCATTAGAACATTTTTATCAATATTACCCACTCCTAGTTACAATATCATTATTCTGACTTCATTCTGAAGCTGATTCTAAATATAACAATAGCAAATATCAAACTGATGTTGAATAAAACCCTGCATCTGTATATTCGTAGATTGTGTTGATTCCCCCCTGCACCACCCACCCCCAAAACAGTCACCCTTAAAGTACATCAGTTTATAAAACAGTGTAAAGGTCTGTGTTTTTAACACTGTAACAAACAGTAAGTGTGTTCAAGCTTAAAAGTAGGCTGGAGACGATTATTACTAAACATTTAGCTAGATCCTGTGAGCTCTACACCGAGCTCATGTTAATTCTTTGTATGGATCCATTCATCCGAATCACATTAGCATGTGACTCATATATCCGACTCGTCCACTTAGTGTTCGATGATTTAAAAAATGCATTACATTGTTGGACCCTTTTAACAATGGGGTAATGTTTCAATGGTACAAACACGAGCATATTTACTTCCTGTATTAGCTTACTAAAGGACATTACATAACCAGAATTTTTTCCAGAAGTGCCATGGCTACTAGAGAACGCGCTGACAAAGCTCTTTTCATCACCAGAACAGCCATACAGTCTGTAACAAGCACGTCTTTGTGATTAGACAAGGGGCCAATCAAGAGCAAAGAATGGAAGAATGGACGATGCAAAAAAGAAAAAAAGAAAAAAAAAACTCAACATGAAGCGCCATCAAACCCGGGGAATCAAATTTATACTGTAAACATATGGTTAGGGGCTTCATTTAATTTACAAGCCGAGTGATAGGAAGCGTTATGATCATTAATATTAAACAAATCAGGAATGTCAATGTAGACTATTAACCATGGGGCAGTGATGCAACACTTGTTATAATAACCATTAAAAAGCTCTCAGGTTTATAGCGAGGAGCTTATAAATATAATAAAATGCAATTGCGGTGCTGACTAGCATGTCCATGAACAAACCTGGAGCCAAGATAAATATTTATTCCCCTGCAAGCTCAGACAAGCCTGGAGGGTTGAATATGATTGAATTCAATACTGTAAGTCAAACACAACTGAAATCTGAAGCTAATCTCCATGCAGAGCGATCGAGATTGCCAAGGGCTTTGGAAGAAAAAACACCCACACAGCGTGAAAGCAAGCGCCAGACACGCCAATTAGAAATCCGTTCATGCAGACTGTACAGCTAGCTCTCAAGGTCAAGAGTCGTTCAAATAAAATACATCAATGTTCTGAAGAAGACTTTGGGACATAAACAACTTTTAATTGCAACTTCAGATGAGACAAAGCTCGTAAAACTTTTAGAAAAGCAACAAAGTGCAGGTCAGACAGCAGCAAATTTGGCTCCAGTTCATATTACTCAGAGGAAAAAAAAACTTCTGTAAAGTTCTGTAATAGTTTCTCTTCAAACAGAGATCAGAACAGGGCTGGGCGATAGGACTATATAATAATGATACACTGACAAATCATGTCACAACACACTTTTCTAAGACTTTATTTTTTAAGATAATGTACTGAAAGGAAAGAAGGAAGGACAGAGTGAATGAAAAGACGAAGTGAATGAAGAAGCTGGAAATGCAAAAAGAAAGAGAAAAAATAGAGGACCAAAAATGAATAATAAGTAGAAGGAATAATATTCGGCCATCATTGCAGTGTATTTATATGTTACCAATAATGGAAAAAAAATGTTTTCAGCTCAGGACAAAACACACACACACACACAGACACACATACACAGATGCACAAACACAGACAGACGCACACAGACACGCACACAGACAGAGACACGCACACAGACACACACAGACCTGCAGCTATGCAAGTGTGTGTAATGATATAGAGCAGCTGAACGTGCCTCTTCATTGTGTGTATAGAATGTGAGACACGGCTCTGAAGGTTTCTCACCTGAATGGCAGGTAAGAGGCATTAGAGCCAGAGATTAAAGCTCTGTACGCTTCCTCCGGAGTTTTCTTCAAGTAAATCACCTGAGGGAGAGAAACGACACTATATTAGCATACACATTACTGAAAACCATAAAGTTTAGGGGTTTTTTAAAAGAATTTCTAGAATAGGTATGAGTACAAAAATACTATTTAGAATTAACAAATTGATTTTGATCGAGCGACTGTGCAGTAGACACGCTGACGTTTAAGTGTTTTAAGGTGATCAAGACACCTAAACAAAGAGAAAGGCGCCAAGACTTTAATCTTTGAAAATAACTGTCTGAGTGCAAACTCTGTATAACAGCATTATAAAAAATACAACCAAAAGAAACGGAAGGAAGGAAGGAAGGAAAGAAAGAATCTGGTTCCTCATCTGGCTTTGTATGATTTAGTGCAGAAATGTAATAAAGATAAGAAAATGTATAACCAAGCTCAGACTGCAGTCACACACATGCCCACTTCATCTCCATACAATCACACACACACGCACATGCACACACACGACTGTTACTCTCTCACTGCTGCACTAATTAAAGAGACGGTGCTGTGAGGAGGAATGTGTCAAAGATCTGTGATTCAGCACAGAGACAGGCTCTTCTCAAACCTGGACCAATCTCATGGAGGTCACATGGAGACACACACACACACACACAGTCAGCAAGAGAGAGAGAGGAAGAAAGAAAGACAACTAGAGATGAGAGACAGAGGGAGACGGAAAGAGATGAAGAGATGGAGACAGAGAGAAAAATAGAAAGAGTGTGATGGTGAGAGTGAGAGACACAGATGGAAAGAGATAAAGAGAGATGGAGAGACACTGAGGAAGACAGAGAGAGACTGAAAGTGACTGGGAGAGAGAGAGAAACAGACAGACAGACAGACATGGAGAGACAGAGAAATAGGGGTGAAGAGAAAGACAGAGACAAAGAGACCCAGAGAGATATAAAGAGACAGAGAGACAGGGCGAAAGAGAGATAAGACCATTATCTCTCTCATTAGAAGACCCAGAGCCGCTAAGCAAATGTTAATGAGCTAACGGTAAAATGAGACATGGCATGTCTGTTTCACTAGAACAACTTCTCAATAAAACGTTTGTTCCTGATGATTCAAATTATGAATTCGTTACGTCTGCAGGAAAAACCTTTGTCTTCAGGATAATCCTCTCAGACAGGGATCTGAGGTCAGAGGTCATCAGATCGCGTGGTTAGGATTAACACCAGAATATTGCAACAGTGTGGTGAAGTTTCCAGATGATTCCAACACTTCTGTGTCAAGTTCATTACAGCAGAGAAAATGCAACACATCCTCAGAGACCACTGAGAGCATGAAACTGCGGACTCGCTGACCCGTCTGTAAGTGTGTGACTGTGTGTGAGTGTGTGTGCGTGAGTGTGTGTGTGTCTTTAGACTGGCTGAGCTCAATAGGAGGTCTCTGCTTTGTTATTCCTGACTACACTCATAAAATATGCAGCAGCCCGACATCTAGCTCCAACGACAGATTAAACTCCGTGTGATTCTTGATGTGACCCACAAGTAGGGCTGGAAACCAAAAATCATTTGGCACTGGCAAAGTATTTCCATACTCTCAGATTAAAAAAGGATTTGTTTCTAGAACTATTAAAAAAAGGAGTAAAAAGAAAAGAAAAGTAAAAGGCCAACGACTTCTGAGTCTTCAGAGAGAGCATGAGAATGCAGTGGAGGTATAGAGCTGACGAGAACAGCTACTAGTGAAATAAATGCCTTGACCTAGCAGTTGCAAAGTCAGGTAAAGCATTTTTGAATACTTGAAGAGCAACACTGCTCTGTGAGCGTCAGAAACGAGAGAATCTGGGCAAAAAACACCACAACCAAACACAGAAAAAATGTTCCGTGAGGAAATATCAGCACGCAAGTTAAAAGTTTGTCAATCAGATTTCCAAGAGAAAATTATTTAATTGGGAAAAATTATTGTGGGATTTTCACACACACACAACAGTCTCTAGAGTTTGCACAGAATGGCACGGAAAACAAAAAACAGGAGAACAGCCAGACTGGTTCGAGCTTACAGCACTATGACACTAAGAAACTCAAATAAGCGCCCTTTACAACTGTGGTGAGCAGAAAAGAATCTCAGAATGCACAACACACGTACAACCCCTGGGCGAGCGGACTTCAACAGCAGAAGACCACATCAAGTTCCACTCCCAACAGACAAAAACAAGAATCTGGGGCTACTTTTTGTTCATCCCATACCCAGCCCTCCCTACAAGGAGAGAAAAATAAATAAGCAAACAAACAAACAAACAAACAAATAAGTAAATCACACTCCCTTCATGACCAGCTGCCCACCAACTCCACTTATCTCCCTCACATGAAAACCAGGGCACTTGTATTAAAGGGCAAAGAATCTGCTGTTGGGAGAGGAACCCAGACGACACATGAATAAATCAGTAAAATCCACACATGAACAAAAGGTCACAGGAAAGCTGTTAACAAAAGACAAAAGAAAAACGTAAAGCGTAAAAAAAAAAAAAACCTTTTGTTAATCAGTGCTGAGTTGATGACCTACAGATCTGACTAGCAGCTCTGTGATAAAGCTCTATGCTTCTTTTCAGGTTGAAAATTTCCAAAAGAGCTCATTTAAGCTCAGGTTCAGAGTTCAGGCTACATTTAGCCTGACAGGAAGAGTGTGCATATCCCCGAGAGAGCGACTTTAAAGTGACACGGTGTGACAGATAATTAGTTTAAACACGTACAGAAACGTACAGTCACACCTCACTTCTTCATGGTAGGCTGCTGTCTAGCACAGCGCACTCAATCGAACGCAGCGCGCACAATCTAGCACAGCGCGCTCTCAGAGGCCTCATATCGAGTGCAATGAATGCGTAAAATGGAGTTTCAGTTACCCCCTCAAATCTGATGATTTTCCAATAATAGTACAATTTGTTGTATAAAAGCTTTTAATTGTATAATAGGTATAATAGTGCAATCTGTTAACAATTAAAATTATTTACTTTTTATCCATATATAGTTACATTTAACATTGTGGAATATCTGACAAGTTCATCACTTACATTATAGCATAAGACAAGTTCGTCACTTACATTATAGCAGCTATAAACAGTTCTTCCCCTCACCAGCCTTTTTTTTCCTTTTTCTTGAAGTTAATAAGAAGGAAAAAAAAATGCTGGTTGTCATGATACCGAGAAAATGTAAACTTCTCTGTTCTGAAGATATCTGAAAACCTACCGTTACAAGTGAGACTCCTTCCATAAATGTTAAATAAACGTCTCCTCACAGAAAATTCCACCAAATAAACGATTTTTCTTTATTAAATAACCATACATCCTCTGTACATGTCTCTATGGATGGGCAGTTACTCACATATATATATATATATATATATATATATATATATATATATATATATATAAACTTATAAGATTTGAACTATAGCCAGGGGGCTGAAATTAGTCAGAGAGGATATTCTGTTTGTACAGACAACCATACTGTGCCTTTATTAAGCTATGCTGGCAGACACTAGACTAAAAGGTCAAGGACAGTGTGAGGACGGCCAGTCTGTGTCTCTGTTGTCTTTATATTCTATATTTACACTTCATCACTTCACACTCCTACACACTGCAGTCATAAAGCAGTGAAACTAAACTAAACACTGAAACTACAGTAGCCATCATTGCATGCAGCCCACAGCTGCACAAAAACTAAAATATCACATGCTTCGTGCTCGAACACGCAAATTTGAATTAACCACCTCCGCAATTCTGAGGTACGTTCATTTTATAGAAAGTCACAGATACACGTACAAACAAAGAGACGGACACAACACTGACTGTCATTTAGATATGTGGGTTCAGGAGTCTCACTCGTGAGCCAGTGAGACAGAGATTCGACTCTGAATCGACTTGACTGCAGTAGGTGAATTGAACATGCCATGTGTTTTGGGTTGCGATATATATATGTATTTTTTGTAGATATGAGCTGCTAAACTGAGCTATGAGGCACAAACTGAACTGTGTCGCTGCAGAAATGCCATGTGTTCTGGAAAAGAGGAAAATGCTGGAAGCAGCACATAAGACTAATTATTTCTATTAGTGGTTCTCAAAGTGGGGTCTTTTCTTATTACTTTGTTACAGTTTTCTACAAAAATGATGAGAACTACCGATTTATAAACTCGTGTATTCATTCGTTTAGCGCTGACTCAGGTGATTTTTACACACAGTTGGTAAAGGTTTGTTTATCTTTTTCCACCGCTCCATTTTTAACCAAGAAAAGAATGTTTTAGATATAAGAGATATAAGATATAAGAGACAGACCAGTGCAGATCTCTGGTGTTCAATAGCGCTTTTACCTAGAAGATGTGTACAATGATCATAGCCCGAGTGCAAATGCTACAGAATCAGCGCTACAGAATTGTTTGTCAATCAAACTGCACTAAGAAACAAATCAACATTTTTATTAAAAAATAAAATCAAATTGTGCAGCCCTAAGTGAAATTCCATTACTTGTCAGCTACATGAGCAAAGGTCAAACATCAGAACATGTCTTGACTGATAAATGACATTTATGATACGAGCGGATTTGATTTCCTGCTCAACTGTTCCTTTAAAAAAAATCTTTTCTCAGAGCTTCAGAAACATTTCTGCCAGGCATGCAGCTGGGTTCATAACACATTACTACACTGCACAGCTGTAGGGTCCTTTTGTCTCTTCTTTGACGTCTGTTAGACACATCAGTGTGTGTGAGACACTGTCTCAGCTCTGTTCCAACTTCCACCCACGACCCTGTCCCGTTTCTCTCAGATTGATGAAACCAGGCCGCTGACAAGCAGATAGTCCCCCACATTGTGCACACACAATAACAGTGGCCTCGACAGCGTTGGCACGCCAGCGTGTCCCGTTGCACTGCATCCATAAAGGCCTCCCTCCTTGCCAAGTACCAGTCACACACAAACATCTATGAATGGCGTCTCTTCAACAGAAAGCCATTTAAATCCTCCACTGTTCAAGTGTCTCACTGCAAGGGGCAGGGATTAGCCTCTGCGTGACCGCAATGACACATTCATAACATTACAGAACGATCCGACAGCAAAATGAGAATAGACATCCCCCTTTAATCAATAAATAACACCTCTGACAGTTCTTATGTGCTTTTTTGTCGGGCGGTGATTCCATGGTAGTCAATATCAGAGTGTTCAAAACACATAAGCAACTGTCACTCATTCTAGACTCGTACGTCAAGTCGCACATCTGGAGTTTTATTTTTTGTTTTGTTTTTAAGAAGGAGAATGAGATAAGAGAAAAGTGAAAGTGAGCGAAACCAAAACAAAGAAAAGGGAAGTAGAAGAGGATGAAGAAGATCGATTACATGCAGAATGGAGAGATAGCAGACACTCACGGAGTAGGCACCGATGAGGACAGCAGCATTCGCCCTCTTGCGCTGGTCGAAGCTGGTGTAGTGCACAATCCTCTTCCTGGTCAGTGTGAACGACTGGAGGGCAGCAAGAGGAATAAGGACAGTCAGTTATATATATTTTTTAAAAGCATCACAGTATACAGAGCAAAAAAATGCATTTAAACAAAACTGGAAAGCTAAAAGATGTTTGGGACTTGATTAAACACAAGGGTTAATATTATAATAATTGTAAATCTCACTGCAAACAGGAATTATTATTATTATTATTATTATTATTATTATTATTATTATTAGGACTTATCGTGTAATTGAAGAGTATGCAATATATTCAATATCTGAAAATATAGTAAGTGTTGAAATCTCTCTAGCGATTTCCTGATTCAATCTTACTTTTAGTCATGGTGCAATCACTAAACAACTTCTTGTGCATCTCGATATGACAGATCTCAAATTTTAATTTCTATACCCTGCATTTCTATTTAGAATATATAAATATAGACGTATATAAGTAATGTCCAAGCCCCCCCCCCATATGACCCTTTGGTGTTTTTAAAACATATTTTTATCCATCATGAAAATACACTTGGCTTCATAAGGGCTGCATTTCACAAACATATATCAAATCAATATTTTACGATATGTCACGATACCTGTCAGAGTATTATCAGTTTAAATATTTTGCTCACATTGTTCCTGATTGGACTTTAATAATGTAAAATGAAATACATTTTTGATGCTGCTCACATTTCAGTTGATGCAGAATAGTTAATGATGCATCCAGTGAATCTATTCATTTCCTGTCACATATCACTGCTCTGAAAATCTCGCACAGATACTTCGCAGACTAACTGAGCATCTGTACAGCCTGTGGCATATGCATCAAAATCACAGATGTTCCAGCTCCTGCCCCCGCTGTTTTTAAACTCTGGCCTGGGGGATAAAACAACGAGGCTGGGGGTGTGGCCGAGCAGGTGAGCTGCATATGAGCAAGAGCCAGGCACACAGCTTGATGCCAGAGGGGAGTCAGATCATGCAAGGACCAAACAGGCTAGGGCAAAAGCACTGGAATAATTTGCAGTGTTTAAACTGAAACACCCACAGAGCATCTGTTCCTGCACTACAGCGTATGTGGCGAAAAGATAAAGCTGAGGCAGGCTGAACAAATATTTAACTCAGAGTTGCCTCAAATATCAATATGGCATGGACTGCGTTTTCAAATATATTTCCTGTAACTTTTAATTTATTTGTGACAACATAAGTAAGGAATAAAACACGCAGTGTTGTACTGTTATAGGAGAATAAATAACAACAGAGTGGTGTGATGAATTGGAGTTAATATTAGCACCTCAAAATGGATTATTTTCCTTTAGCAGCACATCCCTAAGTGTTTTATTCCTCTTATACCACAGAAATTTGCTAGAAAATGCTATATTTCTTAAAGAACAACACATTTTATCCATTTAACAATACAATCAACATTATTTCTTGTTCTCAGCTACTGTATAAACAGTCGTTCCCTCACCAGCCTCCCTTTTTTCTCTTTTCTCTCTTTAGTAAGATAAAGATGCACCTTGTCATGTTACAGTTATTCTTCTGACTGGTACAAAGCACTGACACTGGACACTTATTCCATAATTGTTAAATAAGCATCTACTTACAGAAAACGTCACCAAATCAGTGGGTTTTTTTTTACCCATTTATATGGAACCTCCAAGTCCCTTTACAAGTCCCTATGAACGAGCTGTTACTATAGAAACAACAGCGTATTGGAACAAATCTGTGCAGCTGCACTTCTGTTACAGAAAATTAATCAACACTTTCTAGCCAATCAGATTCCACATTTCAACAGTGCCATGAAGTAATACAATATAATACACATGAGCTGTGTATTGTAGCATTTCTTATCCGTACAACCTCGATGTTAATGAACAATCACTGTAAATTCATATCATAGCATTATTAAGTATTTGAGATGTGAGGAAACCTTTCACACTGGTGGTGCTAATAACATTTGTCATTCTCTGGCACTTATCTCTTATGCAGGTCAAAGGGTGGCTCAGGGAGTGATTTCTCAACAAGCCATGGCGGTAAACATGCGCAAGGAGGATTTAAGGCAAAGAATGGAAATAAATGGAGTTAATTTTAAACTCCAATCTTAAGTAGAGCACGATATATTGTCTTAATCACCGTCTTACTACTACACAGTAGTTGAAGGCATTGGACTACTGATCAGAAGGTTGTGGGTTTAAATCCCAGCACCACCAAGCTGTCACAGCTGGGCCCTTGAGCAAGTGTATTAACCCTCAACTACGAAGTTGAATAAATGTAAAATTAAAATGTCCTACAACGTCTGTAAGTCACTCTGGAAAAGGCTGCTTGCCAAACGACCAAAATGTAATGAAAAATTTTAAATACTATTATTTAAACATTACCACGGCCACTCGAATGAAACTTCAACCTAAATGTGTCCTAAATGCAGGTCTATTTATAATAAATGACTTGTTATAGCATGAGGCTTGTACCATTGAAAAACCATAAGATGGTTTCGGACCTCAATTCATATGAACAGTTATGCTATGATGGCTAGGACTACAATTGCTATAATAGCTTTAGGACTACAATTACCAAACAGTTTTGCACTCAAGTCTCCATCAGTGAACAATGGATAAGTTCAACAAAACAGACTTCATGTAAAAACTAATTAATTTTCCTGGTTACACAACTGCACAATTTGACCATGTATCATTAACACATTTATAGAAGGGATTTATTTATAAATCTCCACTCTCCAGTGTCCAAATCACACTCTCCAGTGTTACCAAGATGAGGATGGGTTTCCTTCTGAGTCTGGTTCCTCTCAAGGTTTCTTCCTCATATCATCTCAGGGAATTTTTCCTTGCCACCGTCACCTCTGGCTTGCTCATTAGGGATAAATTCATACAGTTAAAATGTATATCCTGAATTTATAGATTTCTGTAAAGCTGCTTCGGGATAAGGTTAAAAGCGCTATACAAATAAAACTGAACTGAATTTTAAAAAATAGTTGAAATTAAGTTTTCTGTAAGGAGATGTTTATTTAACATTTATGGAAGGAGTCTCCAGTGTCAGAGGTAAAGCTGCAACTTTAAGTTTTCTGTGATCTTCAGGACAGAGGAATTTACGCTTTGCAGTTGTTTGGTCACATGACGAGCTGCGTTTTTCTTTTCTTTTCTTTATTAACTTCAAGAAAGAGGAATTAAAGCTGCTTATAGCTGCTATAACGTAAGTGAGAACAGGAACTTGTTTCCACAACATTATACATAACTATAAATGGTCAAACATCGTAATGTGTTGTTAATTAATAAATAATTGTTAGTGCTGGAAAATTGCTGTGGTATATGAGGAATAAAACACTTCAGGAGTACTGCTGTAGGAAAATAATTAACTTCAGGGTGATTACAGTAACTCTGCTTTATTACACCACTCCGTTGTTGATTACGGTCATGCCCTGTGTTTACTGATGTTCAAAAGAACACCAATTACTGGATGTTCAATAAGAACTTCAATTATATGTCCTCAACTTTTATGTTATTAACTAACATTAATGGTGCAACTGAACTATTTATTTTAATTACACAGAATGAAAAGAATCATTGGTTACAGCAAATGGGCATGACCATGGCAACCATGGAGACTTAAAAACCATGGAACCTGACAAACAAAACAATATTTTCTTGTATCAGGAAACTGTTGGGCATTAACCCTTTCTTACACACACAGGCCATTTTAGCAGGTACACATACCATATACATTACTCTGTAGGTAACAAATTACAACACATCAATCCTCAACAATTTTTTTAATCATATATTCAGTGCATGTGCAGAAGTGTGCCCATACATAGTGCATAGCAACACTAATCGCACACCTACAAAGTGACCCATATGGTATGTGGACCTGATAAAAAATTCCTCAGAGTGCACATCTCCTCACAGTACAGTACAGTCTTCCTCTCTCCCACTTCCACTCCTTGTCTTTTTGTTTTCATTTCACATGCAGGCCAAAACCCAGCGAGGGTTCACCAAGAATGCCGTCCCCATAGTGACACGGAGTAAATGGTACAACACGAGTCAGGGGCTAGCACACGTGTCAGATGGGTGGGGTGCAGTGTGAGAGAATTATTCCAAAAAAAAAAAAAAATTGTGGTAAAAGAAGCTACATGCGTCTACCAGAGCACTTTACCTTCAACATTCCAAAACATGAACACATGAGGTAACTACACCTGGCCAGCTTCAGAAACAGAACAAAACACAAAGACACAACAGGGATTATTAGTATTGTAACCCCTGCTTTTTATTACATGGTAGATGATGGTGATTTCAGGCAATTGGCAGATTTGGAGCTCACATCAGAGGTGGAAAAAGTACCATTCTTAAGAGAAAAAAAATACAGGTGTCAAAAACCTCAATTAAAAGTAATAAATTGGGAGCTGCAAATCTGATTACAAGTCTATGGAAAAAGGTCAAAAAGTATTACCATTTAAAGAGTAAAAGGAAATATTTTAATATTTGGTCATTAAAGATTGGATGAAAATGAACAATCCAGACAGGATTATAAGTCATGACGTAATCGGTAAATAATAAACTACTAGAAATCAGTTTCATTTGATGTTGATGTGAATTTGATTGGATAATTCAACCAAATAAACAAAACAAAAAAACAATTCTCATTGCTTTTTCAATATGTATTTTTAGTAATAAGTATGTTATTTTTCCTTGTAAATTTATTATTGAATTTATTCAAGTATTAAATTTAGATAATACCTGAGTAAAGTAGGAACCCAACATACACTATTCCAAAATAGTGCCCGAGTACAATAACAAACTACAATTACTCAAGTGTTTTCCACCCCTGGCTCACATCCACTTTGGGTTTTGCTCTTCTTGTTGACTTCTTTCATTAGAAACTGAGGCTGTGGGAGTTGACCAATTAAAAAACCTCAAATTGAGCATTTCAGCAGAGCCCTGAAGTTTAAATAACACTGATTATGGCTCTAGGACAGGGGTGGGCAATCTTATCCGGAAAGGGCCGGTGTGGATGACATACACACAGGAGACAACAAAAGGGAACTGTATTTGCAGTGGCAAAAATAATTGCAGGCTTGCTGAAGTGATTCAAATATTGTTATCTAGTTAGCAAGCACAGGTACATATTTACAAATATCACAAAAGAGAATAACATGTGTGTCATGCAATACATATGTTAGTAAATGATTTAAAATCATTTACTTTGTGTAATTTATCTACATTGAAAAGTTTTTGATCTACCACCATGGTGTGCTCCAAATTCTCAGTCTGATCTATTTGAGTCATTTTTGCACTACATATTTCTTCTCATTTATTAAATTCTCTTTAGGAAGCATTTTGTCTGTGGGACTGTTCTGGGAACACTGAGTATGAGGAGGGAATACATTCAAGATAAGATGCCAGTCCATCACAGGGCACATTCACATACTCAATCACACCTCGGGGCAATTTCACATAGCCAATCCACATACCAGCATGTTCTGGGAGGAAACCTCTGGGAAGAACCTAGAGGAAACCTACACAGAAACAGGGCGCAAGATCAAACCAGGGACCCTGGAGCTGTGAGCTGGCAATGTTAACCACTGCATCAATATGCCAGCATATACATGGTAGGACTGAATTCTTTTTAATTTTACCTTAATTCACTGGAGTACTAATTTCACTTCTACTTGAATTATTGTTTTTACTTAAACAAGATGTTTTTTGCCTGCTTGGATTATCCTCCTGGAATCAGGCTGTACAATATAACTTACAGTGTGGTCCAAATGTCTGAGACAACATTGAAAACCTACGATTAGTTTTCCATTTTAAAAAAAGAAGGAAATAAACAGAATGTTTTAGAATATTTAAAGAAATAATCAATATCTTCAATATTCAAAACACTATTTCTAGTAATTTCTTGAAATTTGTGATTTTGACCATGGATAAAAGGTCAGATTTTTCCTTGTTTTTTTTCAGAAGATGCTCCAATGAATTTTATCTAATGAAGATCATCAGCAGATCTTATGCCAGCTCAAGTTTGTGCCGCTGTTAATGTTTTTCTGATTTTTGAATTTGCAATGAAAAAAATTGGCTTTAAATTAGAAAAGAAAGGACAATACAAGTATTTTTACTAGTGGCCTCAGACTTTTTGACCTCACTGTAGATCCAGAGATTTCATGATAATCATACTTTAATTCATAACTCTGAGCAGAGGAGTTGAGACTGCCGACTCTGTTTTTGTGCAAACTGTGATAACTGTGCTCAGCTTGAGGCTACACAAAGTGCTGAGTAACAGAGAGACCTTTAGGCAAGTGTGTCCCACAGTCTCTGTCCAAAAAAAAACCAAAACAAACAAACAAAAAAGCCACCACAGCTTTACCACAGGTGAGTCAGAGGCTAAAAACAGAAACTGTGTTTAGTGTATTGCCTGGGGCTTTTACCAAGAAGGAATTTATTCTAAAGCAGTCTTACAAATGCTTGTCAGGCCTGATTTAGCTTCTGAAACAGGATCTCAGGATAAATAACATTACACCTTGTATTGACCTACCCTTCAATCCTCACAATACCATCACGTAACACATGTGCATGCCAACAATGTCGCAATGGGTGTGAGTGGGAAACCCACAGTGGTTTTATTGTTGCTGGTGCATACTGTACATTCTTTTAGAAGGAGGTTTGTGAGAAAGATAAAGAACACATGCAAATCACTCACCTTTAACTTTTTGTTGAGTTTACAGCAGTACCTATACAGCATGGCAAGGTTGAGAGGTCCAAAATCTGCATAAAAGCTGAAACAGAGCACAAACAACACACACACACACACACACATACATACACACAACATGAGATTACTTTTTTCCAAGTTATGTGGAAAATACACCTTGATACAAACACCTCGGTAAACCATTTAAGAGTTATAAATGCATTATAACATAATGCTCAAATACTGTAACTCAATGAAAGTGCAATTACATGATGTAAATTTGTAGAAAATATTACTTTTCAAATTACAAACATCAATATTAGTTTTATTCATGTATAATTACACAGTAAATGTTGCAACTATTTAAAAGACGTATGTTTAGAGTTCAAAAGTCATTTCCACTGCTGAGTTGTAATCACTTGGCAGAGGCAACCAGGGTTGCGTCCAAAATCACATGCTCCATTCGATGCAGTGCTGCACGGCTGTTGAAACAGTACGTACTAATCAGTATGTGTGTAGTATGACTACAATCCTGGACATACTAAGCCTGCCATGCTGGCATGGTCATGTGACCTTTGACGTCAGCATAAACGCCTTAAAAAAATCTTAAAGGGACCACCAGATTAAAGCAACCGCACTAACGGCAACATGCACATCAGGAAACTTAACTGTATTAGCAATTTAATGTGGCAGGGGTTAACAGGCTGAGGTAAATTTGTTACCGTTAGCTTGGCCGGTTAACGCATGATGGAGATCACAAAAAGGGTTTAAAACTCTGTGACAGCTGTTTTCTTGTTTAAGCCTTCAACGAGTTACCAATTTATTCGGGGATTTTTAACGAAGTCCTGTTTAGCCAAGGTTGAATAATTAAAAAGAGCTGACACGCTGTCTTCCGCCATTTTTTTCTGAGCTTGTCTGCACCAGTCCCATTGCATTATGGGATTTTTGACTTGCATAGTGTCCATCAGTTGCATACTGCAAAATCTCGCCGGAAGCAGTACGGCATCCGAATATTTCTCGCCTACTGAGAATTCGGACAGACCACCACTCTGACATACTGCCTTTCACCTATTGTGTAGTAGGATAGTAGGCAATTTCGGACACAGCCCAGCTTTTGGGTTGTTATAAAGTGGTACTTAATGGAATTAACGATACTGTCAGCGTTTGCCTGCTCCCGAAGATACTCTTGACCGAACTCTCCTGCTCTTTGCAGAGAGTTCGACCAATCCTGTCAACTACAGCAGAAAGTTTGACCGATTCTGCAAAAAGTTTGACCAATACCACCTGCTCCAAAAGAAAGGTTGACCAATCCTGTCAACTACAGAAAGGTTGTTCAGTCCCACCCACCTGTACATGCCATCAATATTTCTGACAAATATAGCTGGTTCTTTTCCACTAAATAAAACAAATTATTAAATTGTTCTGACTCTGACCAGGATAAAGCTGTTACTGATGAGTGAATGAAAGCAGTAAATGCATCAAATAGCATATACGTTCTCGTGTTAATAAACGTGGCCTTTCCTTGTTCCAACAAGGAACATGGAAAGTAAATAACTGTCTGTGAAACAGCCTAAAGCATCAGTCATCCGCAGGAGTTCTGTGGATTTTACTTCTACGCCGTCTCCTTTATTTGCCAAACATGTCTACGGTGTATAAGACTAAAAGCTGATTTTGAAACCTAACAACCCCAAGAACTAACTAAAGTGTAAAACAGAATCAGTGATTTTTCCAAGTCTTCTTTGCCAACTGTTCTGGATTATTAATATGGCTGATGGTTCACCCCATAGTGACGGATGACAAAAACATTTCCGTGTGTACAACCCTCACATGTAATGAAAAGCAACAATGTGAGACTCATTAACAAAAGTCAAGTAGTTCCTCCAACTGTTTGTGTAGAAATCTTGAGATTTTTTTTTTAACCCATTTTGTTGAGGTGTGCCAAGACCGAAAGCTCTACAGTGTTAGTGGAAAGTTCTGCACCATGCCCAGCACTTACTTTTCATACACAAACTCATCATCTGTGCAGAAATAGTGTGTGTTTGCTGTGCTCTTCGGTTTGCTTCTCAGCGTGGCGAAATAGAGCCGATCTGGAAAAAGACAGACAACACAACATGTGGAAATCATTATATTTGTAATGTATTTGGATTCATTTGGATGTTTATTTACATAGACCGGACTGTTAGAAGTAACCATTTTGCCATAAAAACTAAACTTTAAAGTACTTCAGCTGAAACGGTTGCTATTAACGTGTAAATATAGTACATTACATGACATACAATAAAACAGGTTGGAGTGGAAACAGAGTACCCGACCATTTCCGCTGCTGCAGAGATGTTTTAAACAGGTTTCCTCCTCCCACCACCCACAACAACAAACTTACCGCATTCAAAACTACAAACTTACCTTTTAGAAACTCAGACGCTCCTGTTAGGTCATTATCATCAGCCATTTTAAACAAGGATGAAAGGATTGCGGGGTGTTTAAGGTGCTCTATGGTCATGAGCTTAAAAAAAAAAAAAACGTTTAAAAAGTTGTGCGTAGAGAGGAAACTGAATGGTCTCGAGCTCTTTCAGCGTCGCGAGCCGTTTTCTCCGTGCACAAACGTATCGCTTTTTCAATCTGACTTCACAATACACGTCATTATCAGTTCAGGAGCCATGAGCTAAATTTAAAACAGATTAAACCGCAAACACTTTTTTCTCCTACATACTATTTGTATACTCCTATATACAACTGCGAGCTGCGATGCTAACATGCTAAATCTGCCCAGGAGTAAACGTTAATGAATGGAGCGCGCGCGACGTCCACTTCATAAACTCCATAATCCTCCACAGCTCCGAATAACTTCTATAAATCCCGTCCCTGATATAAATCCCGGGTTTCTTCAGCAGTCCAAACTAATCCGAGCTCATTTCTTAAACCTCTCTCTCTCTCTCTCTCTCTCTGTCTCTTTCCCTCCTCTCTCATTAGGGTGGGAAAAAAATCGTTGCACTGCCGTTAAAGGGGCGTCACGTGTCCACTTTCTGTCCAATCATAACGCAAGGCACATTCAGCCAACCAATGAAAACACAGAAAACATTGCAGCAACGTGAAACACTGCAGGTTGCATTGTAAACTCAGTAATACTGAAACCTCGAGTATTCTACATACCATCATTTATTTGCGTGTTGTGCACTTTTGTTTTGTTTTGTTTTAAGGAGGAATACTCAGTTTGTTCATATTTTTATTAGAATAGAGAATCAACTTCATAACCATCAACTATCAATTATCATGAATATATGCAAGAGCTTATTTATTTGAGTTGCTTGTGTAGTTGTTTGTTTGTTTGTTGTTTTTTATTTCTGTATTTTTTATTTATTTATATGGTTTGTTTGCTTATGTGATTATTTATTTATTTATGGGTATGTTTGTTATATGTTTGCTATTAATATATTAGTTTTATTCACTTCCCGTTGATGCTCTTTCCTGGTTTACTTCTTATCTCACAGATAGACAGTTCTATATTTCTATACAGGATTATGTGTCACCTACTGTATCTTGAAAATTAGGTGTCCCTCAGGTATCAATTATTGGAGCTCTACTATTTGTTATATATATATATATATATATATATATATATATATATATATATATATATATATATATATATATATATATATATATAAAATGCCTTCAGGTCATTGTATTCTCCGCCACGGTTTCAGTTACCACTGTTATGCTGATGACATTCAAATCTATACAGCTTGTAGATCTGCTCCCACTCTCCAGACCAGTCCACTATCAGCATGTGTCACTGAAATAAAAGGATGGCTTAACTCCTACTTTTTAAAACTTAACATGGACAAAACTGAGATCATTATTATTGGGACACCAATACTTACTAAACATAACCTCTATGACCTTACTTGTGACATTCATAGCACTATCATTAAACCATCTAGTACTGTAAAATATTTAGGCATCATCTTTGATCCCTCCTTCACCTTTGAAGCTCATATAAACTCTGTTTCTAAAATTGGTTTCTTTCACCTTGGTCGCATTGCTCGTCTATGTCCCTTCATTAGCCTCAAAGAAGGTGAAACACTGGTACATGCATTTATATCCTCACGTCTTGACTATTACAATGCTCTCCTCATTGGCCTACCTGCTAATTCTATTGCTAGGTTGCAATATATTCAAAATTCTGCGGCTAGACTTCTTACACATACCAAGTACTCAGCTCACTTTACTCCAATACTGTCTGAACTGCATTGGCTACCGGTTTCATTTTGCATTAAATATAAAATAAACCTGTTCACGATTAAATCTTGGATAAATTTGGCTTGACGGTGGACGATCAATGTTCGCAGATATTCTCAAATTAAGGGAACGTCTCTAATGTCGTATGTAACTTTAGTGACAGTCCCTTAATTTGCGAATATCTGCGACAAGCCAACTTTATGCCAATGCATTTGGTAGTAAAATATATGACAATTTTTTACATATCATTTTACAGTATATTTTAATAAATATCACAAATCTAAAAGGTGTGCATCTCACCTGTCACCTAACATGAACATTTTACAGTTGGTTTTGTAACTGTACGTCATTTCCTTCAAATGCTATTTGTCATATCTCAACCTGGCCAGGACTCATACTGGATCCTCAGCTTATTAGAAATTTTCACGCAACTCATCCTGATCTCCCGGGTCCACGACCCCAGGGGAGACCAATAAAGATCTCTGCCCACAGAGTGAGCCCTTTGGGGGTGGTACTGTCATATCTCAACCCGGCCAGGACTTAGTTTCCCAAGAAGCAATACTCACCTCCCATTCACGCATGCGCTCACCATCCCCGGAGTTCTAATCTCACCTGTCACTAATCACACACACACTCTCTCCACTAGTATTTAGAGAGTCATTTGCCAAATGTTCATTGCGAAGTATATGTTCAGTAGACTTGTTCTCTGCGTTTCCAAGCCTTTCACATTTGTTTGCTATCTTTGTTATCTCGACCTCTTTTCCCGTTTACGACTACGCTTTCTGCCTGTCCCCTTGTGCTTTCTGCCTGTCCGATCGCCTGACCCTTGCTTGTTTTACGACTACGTCTTTGGAACTACCCTTTACTACGCACCCGCTTCTGCTTCTGTGCCAACTCCGGTTCGTGACACTATTATGGTATATTTTGTGTATGAGCCCATTTGGTAGTGAAATACATGGCAATGTTTACACATGATTTCATAGTTGATTTTAATAAATATCAAGAATCTAAAAGGTGTGCATTACAGCTGACACCTTCTTGAATACTATACAGTTGGTTTTATGACTGTAAGTCATTCCCTTCAAATGCTATAGAAGTTAGAAACATGTATACCAATGTCGTATGTAACTTTAGAGACGGTCCCTTAATTTGCGAATATCGACCGTCCAACGTCAAGCCAACTTTACACCAGTGCATTTAAATCACTTCACAGTTGGACACCTTTCTATCATAGTGCACTGCTTCACCCCTACAACTCGACCCGCTCTCTCAGGTCCTCTGGACTCGGACTTCTCTCTGTCCCTAGATCTCGTCTCTCAGCCATGGGTGGAAGGTCTTTCAGTGTTGTAGCACATAAAATCTTTAATTCTCTCCCTTTCATTCTTCACAGCATCACATCCATCTCCGAGTTCAAATCCCAATTAAATTAATCTGTTTTCTCAGTGTTATCTGTCCCAATCGGTTATAATGCATTTTCTCAGTGACTGTGTACTTTTTCTGTGTTTGGTTGCTCTTTGTTTTTCACATTGTGTGTTTGTCCATGTTTGTTTATTGCTTATGTATCATTGTATTGTAAAGCGTCCTTGAGCTCTGGAAAGGCGCTATATAAATGAAACATATTATTATTATTATTATTATTATTATTATTATTATTGTATGGTTTGGTTTTGCTGTTTACTTTGTTGTGTTTGTTTATTTGTTAATGGGTTTGTTGTTTTCCTGTATGATTATTTTTTTAATTATGTTGTGTAGTTATTTATTTGTCTGCTTTTGTTATTTGTTTCTGTGGTTATTCCTTCTTTCTTTCATTATTGTTTATATTTCATTGGGTTTTCCTGTTTGTTTATTTTTGTGGTTATTCATTTGCATCGTTTGTTTGTGTGTTTATTTATTTATTGTATATTTGTTTTTGCTGGTTTTTTTGTGGTTATTATTTATTTATTTGTGTATATCTGCTTGTTTTTGTAAAAAAAAATTTTTACATGTACTTGTTTGTTTGTTTGACTATATTGATATTTAAAACCAGTTCTGATTTTTATTCGTTTTTTTTTTAATCTTGTTATCAAGCAGGAAGTCTCTGCAAATGAAACACTTCTCTAAAACAAATAAATTAACATTTGGTGATGTCTGTGGTCCTAACACACACTCATGACACTTTAGATTTAATTGAGGTGTGTTTGTAAAGGGCGTGGACGTGATCACCCCAAGGCATAATATTTATAAAATAAATAAAAGACACAATCAGTCTTACCTGAGATTAAGGAAATCCAGAGCTTGTGTACAGAGGATGCTGTCTGACTCCACTCGCTGTTCTCCTGGGCTCTCCAGGATGCAGTGTCTGACATGCCTTCATTGAAAGTCAGCAAAAACAAAGAGGATTGTGGGACTCAGGACTCTCTGCAATACTATACACTCTGTCCAGCTCCTGGAACCCTGAACCAGCTGAGACACAACAGGCGGTTCTACGCTGGGTCTGTGGGGACATGGTGTTCAGCAGTGGAACAGAACAGTGGGGATTTGGCTCACATGACCCACTCAGGTTTCCTCACATGAGGCTTCTGTTACACACGTCGAGGTGGCAAGGTGTGACTTTCAGGCTTCGTCTGGTGTCTGGACTGACTGATCCGTCTTCAGATGCAGATTCAAATTAAGACCAACGTTTAACGCTGGTGTGTTCAGATGCTTGTCATGTAGTTTTGCTCAAGTGCTGAGCTTTACAGAGCATTTACAGCCATGTGTAGCTCTTTTTGTCAATGCTTGCTTGTGTGGTTCAGAGATGATTTGATACTTTCCAGCTCTGACATCATGGAAAACAAACAGACAAGCCAAAGCGTGTGCTGCTAAGTGAGAGACATTCCCTTTGAATCTAGTGGACAAGCATACTATCAGTAAACTCCTGTCATTTTTAAACTACCTTCCTTTGTCCTTGGGTGGCACCCTCACCTTTCATCTTTTATCTAGAAAGATATACAGTTCCATACAGTTTATGTACCTTAAATCATTTAAAATGTACACTATATCTACATTTCCAGGGAAAACGTACATATTAAAGGTAGAAACCGAGGAAACTGGGCAATCTAGTGATATTCATATAGCCACAATGATTTCCAAAGTGTACAGCTTTAGTGGAGGTCAAATGAGTAAAAATGAGCTTTTTATCTCAAGGGAAACGCGGACACATTCACTTTATCCGCTAGCTTCAGATACTTTCCACCAAAATCACTGACTGTACCTTTAAAGTCTAGTCAAATTCTGTACTGTTTTATAATGTTAGTTTATAAAGCATATGCTCTTTCAATCCATAATTACCTAATCATAATAACAGTCCTTTAATACCTGATTTGTTTATCAGTATCATCATCAACAACAAATTAGTGTAAATCTCATTTATCTGGGGTTCTGTGGATGGATAATAGTTCTCACTTGCTGAAAGGACTCAACCTGGAACCTTTATTTAAAAACTCTAAAGGTTCTAGAGGGCCTGGAGGTTTTTTGTTTGGTTGGTTTTTAAAGAAGGCTAGCCAGTTTTTGTGGTAGACCTTACAGAACAATCACATATGTTTCTCAGGTGATCCTGTAAGTAAATCATGTGCAAAACACAAAGGTGCCTTTCACCATGTTATGCTTTTAAAGCCCCCATGAAATCAAAATTGCTTTGTGGCTTTTAGCATGAATATGTTAACCTTAAGGTTATCTATAAGCTAGTATGCTCCAAAACAATGACAAAATACACATTTAGAAGATATATGCTTTAAAAATTAACATTCTCTGCCACCAGTAAGGATCAACAATTTTGATAACATCATTCTGTACTTCAGCTTCTTTCCTGTCCAATCAAATGCTCTCTAGAATCTGAAGTGTCCCACCCCCAACATTATGAAAATGCATGGTACTATCTATCAAGTACGGATCACCTCAGGCAGTGAGGAAAACTAAATGCTATTGGCTATTTAAAAAGGGGGAGGAGCCACCCTGACTTCCTATTTTAGTGAAAATTACAATACTTCAAATAAGTATTGTAATTTTCGCTGCACGTTTCAAAGCACTTCACAGGGACTTTAAAGTGCATATGTGAAATCAAGTAAACACGTGTGATGTCATGTGAATATGTGATCACTTGAGAAAAAGTGTTAAACAAAGCATATCGAAACATTACGTGAACCGTGTAAAAATATCTTAACAATGAAGATAAATATTTTTTCCAAAATGGAAAAGAAATGAATAAATGTGTGAAAAAACATGAAATGGTTTTAAAAAAATAAATAAATAAAAACTTTGTACATGTAAAGTTCATGTGACTTGTAAGGAACACAATAGTGTTCTGATTCACTCTCAGAATTACACACATTTTTTTTTTTATTCATTGCATTTTAATTGGATGTAAAGTTATTACCCCCATGCTGCTGTTTGGCCTCTTTTCAGGGACAGACTGCAGATTTGATGCGACAGGACGGTGAATACAGTGGAGAGGCCGCTCTCTCGTACCCGCCCCCACTGAAGAACCTCTCACTCAGATAATCACGGACGCGCCTCTCCCAGACCCGAGGGCTCCATGCAAATTCATTCCTTTCTTCTGCTCACACCATTGTCCTCCCATCTGCTGGGGGTAACTGCACTATCCACCCCTCCAAAACACAAAGGGGCCCAGGTTGTGAGCAACAGCCTTCACCACTGTTGCATAAAACTAGTTGTACCACAGCACTGTCGATTTCTGGATTCTGATATTTCTGTTATTTCTATAAACAGCATCTCTGACAGAAGTGCAGCTGCAAATCACAGGTTCATGCACGAATACGTTATCATTTCTGTAGTAACAGCTATTTCACAGGGACTTGTATGGCAGAAAGGTTACATACACATTTTTTAATTCATTTAACATTTATAGAAGGAAGTCTCCTTATCAGCGCTTTCCTCACAGTCAGAAGTAAAGCTGTAACCAGGAGTCCTCAGGACAGAGCAGTTTATGCTTTCTCGATAACTTCTCAAGCTGCTTTTTTTTTTTTTTTTTTTTTTTTTTTTTTTTAAAACTTATTAACTCAGAGAGAGAGAGAGAGAGAGAGAGAGAGAGAGAGAGAGAGAGAGAGAGAGAGAGAGAGAGAGAGAGACTGAGACTGTTTATAGCTGCTATAACGCAAGTTATACCAGCACACTAAATAGTTTCACAGACTTCCCATTAACCATTAAATGTAACTACAAATGGATAAAAAGTAAAACGTCATTTTTTAATAAAGAAAAAAAATTGCTAATGCTGGAAAATAAAACTCTTTTGAACAAACTTCAGTAACTCAGTTTCATCACCACCCCATCGCTGCTTATTTTCCTATTACAGCATACACACGGAACACAACCTTCGGTTTAAACAACTATATTCTTAACTAATTTATTGTGATCTTTTCTCTTTCAAAAATATCTTAAAGTAAATAAACAGAGGTCATTGTCAGCTACAGTGAAGCAAAAATAAAAGAAAAAGGCAATCACCACCACATATAATCCCTTCTCATAAATAATGTAGTAAGCACTACAATTGAGAAACTGAAAATTAAGGGATTCCACCAAGCCCACCACCTCAAACCTAATAAAGCTAAACAGTGAGCTTCAAATGAAATATAAAGAAATAAAACAAAAAAACAACATGGTGTTGTTCATTCAATACATCAACTTAAATAATTTACAAAAAGAGACAAAGCAGCTACATAAACAATTCTTTTTGTTCAGGGTAAGCAGACCATTTTGTTAAGCTCCATGTACACATAGTGCACTATAATTACTGGGGAAATACATATTCCTAGTTCCATGCACATGATCAGGATTTGAACTGTGTTCTGATTGCGTTTGTGAAATTGCGGTTTCTTTAAGGCTCGTGTTTAGCACACAAAAGTGGAAAGTGGATTAAAAAAAAACCCCATCTGGTTAAATACTGAAGATTCTAACCAACTAATCATTAATGCAAAAAAAAAAACAAAACAAAAAAAAAAAAGAGCTCCTAGGACAGACGACGCTCAGTTACAGTGTAAGGCAATACCCTGAGTAACAAAAGTCATTTGAGAAATGGGAGATTATTATAAAAAGCATGGACAAAGCAGACCAACTCGGGGTCAGCTCAAAGACCAATGAAGCGACCGTTCCATGTGGAAGCTTGAAGAGGAACGCCGAGACGACGGCGTCTTCGTGCCATCCAGTTGGTTACAGTAGTGCGTTTCTGCTACGTGACCTCCAGCAGCCTTGGTCGGAACTCAGAAGGCGAGCTCACAGGTTGGAGTTGGTGGTGCCTACTCCCTGGCACTCGATGATGTAGGTATCATTGTTGGCGTGTTCATCATCTGCTCTGCGTATCGCAAACCTGGCCTGGAACGAAAGCAGGAGCTGAAATTTGCCTCCTGATAATCTCTAACAGAACAATATGCAGGTCCAACATCTTCCTTGTCTGTTTTGGTTCAAATTTGGATGCTAGAATGCACTTCATACTGATTACGTAAACTTTTCTAGTGTCTACATCTTAACTAAAACAGATGAGCTGCAACTTTCCTCCTTCAAACACCTGTTGCTTACTGTATAACCCTATATACACATGCACTCCAGGCTGCACTGTTGTTTGAAAGCGTCTGCACTGACCGGCCCTGGAGTGTTCAATCACATTCTAATTATCGTTACCTATACAATTATTTGTAAAATAGTAGATTTGACACTTCCTATTTAATCTTTTTTCTGTCAAAATCTTTAGCTCTTTCCCCTCTTTGGCAGAAAAAAAGGGCTGACAAAATGTTTTGCTGGCATTGCTAATAAAAACTAGTAACTGATGTAACTATATGCTTATATCCAATGTTATATTCCTAATGTTATCACATATTGATTGATTTGATAACACATTAATGAACTCAAAACATTCTCCAAGGACCGTGACAGAAAGCAAACGCATCACTTCAACGCATCCTCCTCAACAGAAATTGAGATGAAAGCACCGAAAGCATATCGGAAAGTTCAAAACACCTTTAACACATCGACTTTTTTTTTTTGTATCTTTGAGCCATAACACATTCGAAGCATACTCTGATGTTAAAATGAAGAGCTCTTATGCCCCTGATACATACCATCATTTAGGGAAAACAAATATGGTCCAACACACCATGAAAATCAGTTAGGGAAAAAAAAAAATGTAATCATAGAGGTGACGTTACCTTAGTGAGCTGCTCCGCCACATGGATGGCCGTTTGTGTGTGTAGAGTGATCGGTCCTGTGCGCATCCGGGACGTGCCCTTAGCCAAGGCCATGAAGATAATCAGCTACAGAACATCGGTAAAGGAACCAGAGATTAATATATGAAACCAATTTGCATCATTACTGATATGATATCACATTTTCAGAGTACTCATCGATATCAATACTGAGAGAAACGAGTAACCTATTTAGTATTAATCAATCAGGGACATCACAGACATTTTTCTCACCAAGCTAGTGCTTGCAACTAGTGATGAACTGCTTGTGCTGAATTTTATGTTTATAATGTATTATCACTCATGTCGTCGGATGATGCTGTAGTTCCTACTTTTTATATTTTTTTACGGAGCACAGTTTACACTCTACTAAGATTGGTATCGTTAGTCATGAAGTACATCAAGATCGTGGGCAGGTTGTGTTGTCTGTTCATTAGTGTCCCATTAGCCTTATCACATACACTTATGAGTACAAGTAAATGAGCACAGTATTGGTTTCAATGCATTTCTATTCACAGAATTTAGAAGTTCCCACAGAAAAGGCATGGCAATTTATAAAACCTAATGAAAGTATGGAGAAGTAAAGATGATATATTTACATCAATATTTCTCTGCTTTGTATTGGTGTGTGTGTCTCTTGCAAACCTGGTCTTGCAGAAACTCGTCCACACAGCCGTTGTGCCTGATGTTCCTCAGGAGCATCTCAGCTGCCTCGATGCCAACTTTATCTGCATAAACACCTGAGGGATGGTGGAAATCCAAATTAAATCAAACTCAACCATGAATGAAAATTAATTTCCAAATGTATAGACATTTACTCTGATTATTTTTTGTCTTCATAACTTCCTGTGAGAAAATAAGCTTTTCTTTTTGCTGCCAAATAGTGGCAAAAACAATGAACCTGATGAAAAATTCCAGCTATATCACAAAAAGTGCTCACCTTTCTTTCCAAGAGCTGAACCGGCAAAAATACAGCCGGTAGAGGACTCTGCGATGATTCTGGGTGGAGCAAGAGACAAACATAACCCATAAGCCTAATTTCAAAACTGTGTGACAAAAATGTCTTTTTTTTTTTTTTTTTTTTTTTTAAACTTACATGATGCCATTTCCATTTCCCCAGGCCTTGTCTTTCTCTTGCAGAGACTGTATGTTGATGTAAAGATCTTTTATCTCTTTTCGGATGGTGCGCACAGCTGCAGCAGACATGTCCTTTGCCAGCTAAAACAAGAACCATTCAAATCAGCCTTTAAGCATCAACACAATACCAAGATGCGTTAGATCCGGAAGAAATAATTTGGTTTATGTATAACATAAAAACATGTCTTATCTTAAACTGTAATAATAAAATATCAAAGCTCCAGACAAAAAAAAAAATTTTTGCTGTTTTTTTGTCCATTCACAACAACCACATGATCTGTAACTTTGCAAGCTTTAAGCGACACCCAATTCACAATCACTTCACAAATCCCAGAAAAGCTTCTTTCCTGGGTCTGTCCTTATGATACACACATCAATTTTCTTTATAAATCACACTAACTAACCACATTTCTCAAAATCTGTTGTTTTTTATATTCTAAACGAAAGTCTGTCTATAGATGACCCGCTTTCATGAAATTTCACATCATTACTAAAAGCTTCTTATAGAGGAATTTCCTGAAGTGTTCATAATTTTTGAATTTATGTTAGACTTTAAATGACAAACTCATTACAAGCAGATGATCTGATTTTAAACGTTTGAACTAAAGCTAAAATTTTTCAGTTTAAAGTAATTTATTAAAATTTGTAGACATAGAAATTGTAAGACACACATGTATACTATGATTCACATCATGGGAATCAGCATTCTATTAATTACACAACTAATGCAGTTACACTGTTTGAACACCAGAGGTCCCAATCTGTACAACCCATAGAATTCAAATTTCATTCTGAGATAAAATATAGAGAGCACTGGGTCCAACAGCTCTGGAGCACACCATCCAACACGCAGTGTAACACAACCATGTATTATTGTTAAAAAGAGCTCTTCAGTAGCTTTCAAATGACACCAGCCCTGCACCACTGCAATCTGCTTTGGAGCTTTAATACAACTTTGGATCTCCGTTTCCAGTTTTGCCCCCGGGTCAGACACTTGATTTATTCAATTTATATATTTATCTGAAATTAAATATTTTTTTCCAACAAACAGTTCTGGAAAAATAACATTTTCAATTCAACAACATTATTAGTATTAATTATTATAGTACTATTTAGAATGGTGTATTTAATTACACAAAACCTCATCCATATAAGCAAATGTACATTTTTGGAAAAGTGCCAATACAAATTCTTGTAAGAATATCAGCAATCACAAGGCAAAGATGATTTCTGAAAGCATTGTTTACAAAAAGGTTAGTGTATTCACTTGTAGTGTCTTGCTTAACATGTTATAAAAGATAAACTTAAACGTGTGTAACATACCTTGAAAGGCAGCACTCCAGCCACGAAAGCCCGCCCGTAGATCTTTGTGATGTTCCCTCTCTCAGTCATGTTGATGGGACTCAGTTCTTTCACAGGGTTCACCTTTACCACCACTTCTCCACCACCTTTCGGGTAGTAACCTCTGCAAATAAATAATAAAGCAGACATGTCGACCAAAATGGAGTAACCGATAAATAAATACCGAAATATTAATATAAATAAAAGGAAATATGATACAAGGTGCAGAAATATAAATTGTAAACAGTTATAATGCCATAATCGTATTTAGCTGTCGATTATATCCAGAGGTGTATCTGACTGTCAGTTAGGCCCCAGTTTGTGCAGTAGGGGAGCTCCCTGTCTGATGTGGTGGTTAGTAACACAGGAGCACCACAGGGGACTGTCCCGTCTCCATTTCTGTTCACTCTGTACACCTCAGACTTCCAGTATGCCACCAGCAGAAGTTCTCTGATGACTCAGCAGTGGTGGGGTGTATTAGAGATAGGCAGAAGTCAGAGTACAGGGAACTGGTGGATAACTGTGTGGAGTGGTGCAGCAGGAATCATTTGCGCCCGAATATAAACAAGACCACGGAGATGGTGGTAGATTCTGGACGGTCCATAAACATCATGGGTGAGGAGGGTGGAATTGTCAATCACTGAAAAACACCTGGGTGTCCACTTGAACACCACAAACACAGACGCTGCATACAAGAATGGGATGAGCAGACTATTTTCTGAGGAAGCTCAGACCTTTCAATGTTTGCAGCAAAATGCTGGAGATTTTCTACAAGTCTGTGTTCGCGAGCACCATCTACTATGCTGTGGTCTGTTGGGGAGCAACAACAGTGTCAGAGAGGCCAGCAGGATAAATAAACTCATTCACAAGGCTGAAACCATCATCGGACAAAACCTGAAGACGTTTGACTCAGTGAGGAGTAGGAGGTCACTGAGCAAACTGCTCTCCATCATGGACAATCCATCCCACCCCCTTCATGACACGCTACAAAGACAGCAGAGCTCATTTTCCAACAGACTCTTTCAGCTACGCTGCCATAAAGGACGTTTTAGGAAATCATTCTTACCTTTCACCACTCACACCAAAAAAGTGACAATAATAATAACAACAATAACAACAATAATAACAATAATAATAATAATAATAATAATAATGTGCTATTGACTAAAAAAAAAACCCACTCACCTCATTTTTAAATCACAGTCGAACTGTACACCAAATCTCTCGGCAATGGGTTTGAACACCTGTGCGATTTTTTCCCACAGAAATGGCAATTATAAGCAGATTATATTTGTGGCATATTATGCATAAATACATTGCTACCACATAGAATTTGGGACAAGCAACAGAACAAAAATCATCATGATACTTGATCTTTCTATGAAACATGACATGCATCAGGATATACAGCTTTGCTGAAAAACTGAAAAATATTGAAGAACTTTAAATAAAACTAACAACCCTAAACTGTTTTTTTTTTTTTTTTTTTTTACATATTATAATATTAAAGATTAAAGTATTAAACATTAACATCAATGTCAAAAACATTTTATTGCCTTTTATATCATCATATTGCCCAGTCCTAGATAAAAGATTTAATAAGGTGAGTAGTAGATTTAACAAAAGGCTGTGGTCATATACTTCTACCAGACAAACATTAAGAAGACAAAGAAGAAAAAGAAGAGAAGTAGTAGATAAAGATGACAAAGAAGCAGAAAAAAAAAATGAAGACAAAAAAGATGAAATGGTAAACAAAGAAGGCGATGAAGACAAAGTAGTAGATAAAGACAACAAAGAAGCATAAGATGAAGATAAAAGACGAAGCAGTAGACAAAGTAGTAGTAGATGAAGATGTGGACACAGAATCCCTAAAAGCTGATACCTTGATTGTGTAATCGATCTGTGGAGCCATCTCAGCGTTGGTTCCTCCTTTCAAGCAGAGCTCTGAAGGTCCCTCAGTGAACAGCACACAGGGCAGCGAGATCTGCAGCAGAAGCCCAACACTCCTACAACACATAGCACCTGACTTTACTCCGACAATTTACAACTTCAGCTACAGCCAGACATTAATCAGCGTAATCTATTCTAAAACTGGCGAGAGAGAGAAAGAGAGCAAGAGAGAGAGAGAGCACGAGATGGGGGGGTGGACTTTAATAAAGAAGAAATTATGAAGAAAGAAAGAGAAAGAAAATGAAAAGAAGAAAAAAATAAAGAAAGAATTAAAAAGAGAAAGCACAAAAAGGGAAAGGAAAATAAAGAAATTCAGAGAGAAGAAAGTGTATGAAAAAAGAATATACAACAAAATTCATAAAAGATAAAAGTTTTCCTTCTTTGTTTTTTATTCATTAAAAAGATCAAAAGGAATAAAGAAATATGAAATTACGAGAAAGAAAAATGAAAGAAAATATAACGAAAAAGAAAAGAAAGATAAGATGTAGATGTGAAGAAAAAGAAATGTATAGATTCATTTTTCAAACTTTAAAAAAAATTATGTAAAATAATTTCACAACCAAGACAGTTTAAAAAAAATATTTTGCAAATTTCCACGAATAGAAGTCATTTGTATTAAAAACAGCCATTCCTGTTGTTTTGTATTTATAGATGTAATAACTTTGATAGCAGACAGAAAATGGTGGAGTTCCTGGCTGTAATTCATGGATGTAGACAAACTCACAGAAATCCTATAAGAGGTGTCATGTTGTAACTTCACCACCAGGATCATTTAATCCTGTAAACGTCACTACAGTGGAAACGACCACATTTCATTTTAGATGCAGTTGAAAAAGCTGTCCTTACCCAGCGGTCTGTGTATCGGCGATGTAGTTCCCGCACTTCATCTTCCCAGGAGTCAGCGTGATCTCTGAGGATCCCACAGTGGCTCCCTCTAGATTCCCATCACACATGTCCCTCAGCAGCTCCAAGCCTGACAGATGCTGAGGCCTAGTGAGGGGCGTGGGGGAGACATGGTGAACAATAGCAATGCCTTCTCATATTCCCTGCTACTGACTTTATCTAACTGTACACAACATTTAAATACAGGTTAAAACCCATAGAACACATTGGTTTACAACAGATTTAGATCTGATAGTGATAAAAGCTGGGCCATATGACCCAGATTTTTTAACTGCAATGACAGACTCTTGTACTACAGTGTTTTAAGGCCACTGTTTTAAAAAATAAAAAACACAAGACTTATAATACAAAATAAAGTCATACTATTTCGAGAGGTCATAAAACCGAGACAAATTGGTGCAGAATGGTCATTTATGGGTTAAAATGACAAATGTTGGGGATTTATGTTGAGAAGATATTGTTTCTGCTGTTGAAGGAGAAATCAAAGGCAGAGGGCACCTTCAAGGCTTTTGATGGTTGCATTTAAAGAGGGTGTGTAGAAGAATTAGAATCAAAATGATTGATCCCAAAGGAGTGGATCTGTAGGCAGATTGTAGGCAGCTGACTGGGTGTATAAATTGTGTACTGAACTTTTAAAATGTACCTTTTAATTATTAATATAACTAATAAAAAAAGTTTAGTTTCTAAAATAACATTGCTGTTTTACTGGTGGTTGTTTATATATCATGATGCATATAGTGTCTCATAAAAACACTTAAAATATTGCCCTACAACATTCTGTCTTATCGCCCACCTCTATGTGGGACCACAGAGGATGACAAGATAGAAACGCTTCGTGTACAACTTACATCAAGCCAGATAGCGGAATCATATATGGAAATATGTACCTATACCTAGCTGTATTAGATATTACCATCCATCCACTTATGTCACTAATTGTTTATTTAAGATTAACAACATAATACAAAACCAACAAGAGCGCATGTCAGAGATTCATGGCTTTTTGGAAATCAAGAAGATGCCCATCTTGTTGAAATAGAATTTTAGTGTCAGTCTAAATATACAGGAAAAGGAAATAGCGTTCTCCAAGGTGCTGGAGAAATAGAATATGGAAAACTGACAACACTGCGATACCAGATAACCAGTGCACAAGTGAAAATTAGGAAAGGCTGGAGTAGAAAGGACAATAAATATATGCAGGATCCAGTACTATAAATGACAACACAGTTAACCTAGGGATTGTTTTATTAAATCTATCATAGAACAAAGATCAAATCCCACTAAACACTCAATCTGTTAAGCTCTAAACTTCACAAAGCTTTTTGGAAAGTTTTTTTGTATTTTATACCATAATTACAGCTATGCACAATAAACAAATCTGTTTTTTAATCATAATCTAAAATGACTTTGTGGCATTCTGCTGATAACTTCAACAGCAAAACAAAAGATTAATAATTTGTGCTGAATGTTATATTTAATAGTTGTTGATTTTTTAAGCCAGTGCCTGTCTTAATTCTTTATTGTAACTAAATAACTGATCTGAGAAAAGTATTGAGACATTGAGACCCATGTGGCCATGTGCTGCTAGTGTGAGGAACTAACAAAGGCCTCCATTCAGCACTACGGACCAGAGCTTATTACAGACATATTCTGCTTCAAAAAGTGTTCAGAGAAGTTATACAGTGACAAATTTATAAGCAGGTCACCGAAATGTACCACTCTGGGGGGCAACTTAGGCTCCAGGATGGAGGTCAGACTCCAACAAGCAAACTTGGCTTTGTTTCAGGATTCAGGAGTTAGGGAGGGGGGAACGAGGGCTTCACAACATGGCCTCGGATAATACACACTCGAATTTACTGTGTTAAACACAGGATAATAAATAAGATGATGGAAAGCTGACCTTAATCCCGGGGTGCTTCTTCCTGCGCGGATTTTGTTGATTTTCAGAGAAGCGCCTTGGATACAGCTGAGCGCAGCTGAAACCCTCAGGATCTGTCCTCCCTAAGAAAAAGACAAAAACAGCATTAAATTAATGATTTTCCAGACTTAACAACCATTGGCTATCATTTATTTTAAACAATATTTACGTGTTAAAGCTTAACTAAGTAGAATGTGTATTAATAAAAAAAAACAAATTAAACAAAAAGGGGAAAAAAGCCATGTTAACGTTGCTTACCCCTTCCATTACACTTCCGTCCATCTCGAGTGCCGTTGCGGCCATTTTTGAAAAAAATCTAACGAATATTTTCTTCCACAGACTTCAGTATATAACAACAAACAAGTCTTGATAACAGGAGATGCACTAATCACAGCTAGCCGCTAGAAAACCGAGCTTCACTCAACTCAGACAACGGCTAAAGTTAGCTTAGCTACGGGCTAATGTATGCCGGTTCCCAAACAATGCGGAGGATAAAACCGCCAAACTTCCCGACACTCACTGCGCCCGAGCTAAACGGAATCTATAGCAAAGCAGCAGTGAGCAAAACTGCGCTAACTAGCACTTACTTCGAAGTAAACAGAAAATTATCTTAATTGGAATGAAATGTTCGTTCTATTTCACTGATACGGATGTAGACTGGCTGACTAGCTAACTACCCGCAACTAGTATCTCCAGTCACACGCAAAGTGCTAGAAAGCGATGCGCATGCGCATAAATGGCAGGCTCGGACAAACAGCAAAAAAGATAGTACGCATGCGCATTACTGCTAGGTTCCCGTAAACTGATAGGAGGTCTGCGCATGCGCATATACACTCGATCGGTGTTTTTTATTTATTTATTTATCTAAATCTAAAAATCTAAAAGGTGTGCATTATAGTTGACACCTAGATGAACACTTTACAATTGGGTGTGTGACTGTACATCATTCCCTTCAAATGCTATTGAGCTTTAAATTATGGTATATTTTGTGTATGGGCCCATTCTGTAGTGAAATACATGGCAATATTTACATATGATTTATTTGCTTATTTTAATAAATATCAGGAATCTAAAAGGTGTGCTTTTTAGCTGACACCTAGATGAACATTTTACAGTTGGCGTCATGACTGTACATCATTCCCTTCAAATGCTATTGAGCTTTAAATAATGGCATATTTTGTGTATGAGCCCATTTGGTAGTGAAATTCATATCTAATTTACATGTGATTTAATAGCTTATTTTAATATATATCAAAAATCTAAGAGGTGTGCATTATAGCTGACAAGTAGTTGAACACTTTCCAGTTGGTTGTGTGACTGTATGTTATTCCCTTCAAATGCTATTGAAGTTAGAATCGTGTTTAACAATGTCGTATGTAACTTTAGAGATGGTCCCTTAATTCGATATTCGCATGTCTACGAATATCGAACGTCCAACGTCAAACCAACTTAATTCCAGTCCTTCACTAAACAAAAAGCAATTAAAACAACTATTTTTGCTTTTCAATTTAAATACATTTATCAAACTTTTTTTAATAATCGTTCATGCAGTATGTAAGTCGTTCTGATTGGTCAGTAAATTGGGCGTGTAACACGTCACATCCGGAGACGCACCATCCTGCTATGTAAAAAAAATGGCAGCGCTCATTACAGTAAGGGGCTCATTCGCGCTTATGAGACGCTTGGTGGGTGATTTTACAAATAATTTTTATAATTTATACTCAGGTTTAAAAAAAGCAAAATGACAAAATAAAAGGCAAGACACGAATATGAATGACATGTGAATTTTAACAAGACAGGAAGTTAAAAGAAAAGTCAAGGACCAAATGCTAGCTATGCTAATGAGCTAGTCTCCTAGTGACCACCCGGTAATAGTGGAAGTCGACTAGAGGCTCAGTTAGCTTAGCTTAGCTGTCCGGTAAGATATAAACAATAATAGGCTGTGACAGTTAATTCTCACTATTGGCATGCATTTAATTAGTGCGTTGGATTTGAAGTGAGTTGAGAAAGTTAGCTATACAACGTTAGTTAACAGGAGCAGGTAAATATCCCTTCTACGTGTAAATCCGATCTCAAGGTAATTTGATACTATATAGTCAATTGTCATTCCTGTGTATAAATTGTATACGTTGGATCGAAATGTGTTTTTTTCAGGACCATGGTGCAACACAACAATACAGCAGCACAGTACACAGGATTACATACAAATGCAAATACACAACAGTGTGAAACGAGTACAGGAATATACAGTAAACGCACAGACACTGGAGAGGTGTGACAGTGTTGTTTATTGTCCTGGTTCTTCTGTTTCAGGTCTCTGTCCAGCATCTGCACAAGTGTTGTTACTCTAAACTTCAGACATCTTATGTACCACACACACACAACGTATATTCCAGCAGTGCTTTGCATCAGCACAGATTTTTCCGCACTAGCTATGGTAAGATTCAAAGTTTGACCTTTTGATTACAAAGCATAGTTACTCCTGTACTATTGTACCTAAAACTCATAGTTATGGGTGCACAGATTCACCACCTAGAGCAGGGAAAACATTAAATGTGCAGGACATAATTCACAAATTCTGATACTACTCCAGCATTTCAGGTCAATACTTTCCATCCCTGCTACATGTGTCACATATTTTTTTCCAACCTCCCATTGTGTTTCCTAATGCAGCTGCAGCAGGACCAATTTTACAGTTCAAGTTGTCAGATATTGGGGAGGGAATTATGGAGGTGACTGTGAAAGAATGGTAAGTTTTGGTGAAGTTTATCGAACCTGCACCCACCAACAGAGGGCAGCATTTTCCTCACTGCGAAAGTGTGATTTTATAGGCTGCATTTACACTGCAGGTCTTGATGCTCAATTCCGATTTGCCGACTATATCCAATTTTTTTGACGACACACTTACATCTTCTTTTAAAAGTGACCCATATCCGATATCTGCATTTACACTATACACTTAGTGAAACTACCCGAGGTAGATGTCACCGGAAGCTTAGGCCGAAACGGAATTAAAAACGGCACAATTTGCAATGGACGGAGACGAAAATATAATGTAAGCTTTTGCTTTCCGCACCATATTTAAAGGTAAGCAAAACACCAGCCTCTTAAGGCGGAGAAGAAAAGAAGAGAGCCATTGTTGAGAGTTGTGTTTTTGCGGTTGGTGTCCACTTGAGTTGACATCATTCGCCACCGTTGCTTTTTTAATGACGTATGACTCGCATTGACTGGGGGAATATCCAGTCTGTCCGCTTACATGGCAGACGCAAATGCACGTATCCGATTCATATCAGATTTATTTCCACATACTTATGAGACCTGAAATGGATCTGAGAATATCGGAATCCATGTGCTTTTTAACTGCTTACACGTTAATGGGTCATATCCGATCTGTTTCACATGGGAGGAAAAAGTCAGAATTGGGTCACTTGAACCATGTATTGTAAATGCAGCCTTAGGTTGTTAAAAGTGTGTCTTTTTTTCTTTCTTTCTTATGTGCAAGGTATGTGAAGGAAGGAGACCGAGTGTCCCAGTTCGACAGCATCTGTGAAGTTCAGAGCGACAAAGCATCAGTTACAATCACCAGCCGCTATGACGGAGTCATCCGCAAACTCCACTACGATGTTGATTCTATTGCAATCGTGGGCAAGCCTCTAGTTGATATTGAAACTGATGGAGGACACGGTAAGATTGCAACAAAAACCTACGGTTGAGATATAACGAGGAATAAACAGAATTGATTGTGAAACTGATTCTAAAATTGATAACGATAATGTAACAGTGTTGAGATTTAGCCCCTTCTCGTGTCAGTCAGTTTAGCATCTTTCTCAACTGTAGCTGTAGCTCCGGAGGAGGATGTGATGGAAACGCCAGCTGTGTCACAGGAAGAACACACTCACCAGGATATTAAAGGCCACAAGACACAGGCCACACCTGCAGTGCGACGCATAGCAATGGAAAACAATGTGAGTTGTAAATAGAAATATTTATGAGCCGTAATTATATTCAAGATATTTGGTTTTGGCTCATTTTTATTTATCACAACAAAAGTAAGAACCACCAGTTAATTTTTCTAGATCTGTGTAGGACATCCTGTTGCTGCTGTAGCTTTTTTTGTTTTGCATTGTGTATTGCATATAGGCATCACAAAAGTGTATCTTTTTCTACATAATTTCTATTTCATTCAGTGCATGTTTTCCAGCACTTGGAATGAGTGTCAGGTTTCCTTAAACAGCAATGATTCAGTTCTACTTTATGTTAAACTTTTTTGACTCATCCTTGTATAATTGCTAAAAATGATTCTCAGCCAAGTGTAAATATTTATAAATTGTATTTATAAATTCATAAATCACTTTTAGTGATTATAATAAAAATGTTGGTGGCCTACAATTCCATTTTTGTAAGATATCTGTGGGACATAACCTGTAGGGTGCCAATAGTTTTATTATAACAATTAAAATGATTCTCCACCAAATATATTGCCACATGAATAATATTAAATAATAATAATTATGAATATTTTTTGCAAAAATATGGTGCCGCAAAAGCATTTAGGGAAAACTCTCTAATTAGTCTGTATGTTTGATTATTGTCTGATCAGCAAAGTTGTTTTTAGTTATTTGTCACTGCAAAGTCAGTGAGAAACATGTCTGTCTACAAACTTGTTTGTTTAGTTTAGGGTGGAACTTAAGGCAACGTGAAATGAAAACTTGACATGCAAAAGCATGACACACATCTGAGTAAAAAAGGGAATTTGGGATTGAGGGTGAAAATTGATAATATTGATTACAATTTTTTTTCCATGCACTGCGTATGCATAGTTATAATAATAGCTAATGTGAACTTATGGAATGGATAAGACCAAAAGAGTTAAGGGTAAAAAAAAAATCTAATCTGTCATATAAAAAGTATAATGGGGTGAAAATAAAAATAGGGATGCACCGAATGTTCGGCAACTGAAATTATTCGGCCGAAAATAGCAAAAAAAGCATTTTCGGTGTTCGGCCGAATGAGTGAAAAGGCCGAATAAATTTGACTGAACAATGACGTGTTTGATGACGCGACCAAATAGCCTAGCAGCCAGAGTGAGACGCGCGAATGTGACTACCTCGATGAGGGGGTGCGCGCATGCATGAGCTGTGGACACGTGCGTTTGTTTCGTTTCTGTTCTGGAGCATGTTTCTGTCACATCGCGAGACATAAGGGAGTAGAGTACGGAAGCAGGTAAAGACGTATTTATTTAAGGGCAGGCAGACAAATCCTATATCTACTATAATACTCCGCGAGGTGTACAAGGACGCGAGCGGTACATATCCCCAATATAATCAGCCGTATAGAACCGAATAGAACCATTTTTTGCACTCTTGTCAATGCACTTTTTAATGCACTTTTTTGTTGTAGGCTACAGAGTGTTCCATTCTTTCAGCAGTCAGTTATAGGCCTAACATAGGCTATTCAAGGGGGGCTCAAAGATGACCACATCAAAATATTTTTATTTTACTCATTTATTTATTTAAAGTTATTTTGTGCCTTGTTGGTAGCCTATGCCTGCTGAAATGAAAAAAAATGTTCAGTGTTAAATAAATATTTTGAAATTGTAGTTTTTGTAATTGATTTTTTCTTTGAAAAGCAAGACAAAATAGTAAAAAGCACATTTTTACTATTTAATTTATGAAATGGTGAAAAAAATGGCAAAATAAATGGAAAAAACGCAAAAAAACGTGTTCGGTATTCGGCCAAGTTTTTCATTATATTCGGCTTCGGCCAAGAATTTTCATTTCGGTGCATCCCTAATATCAACATCAGTGCTTTCTGTAACAGGTTGTTAATAAATTTATTTTAGTGGCCATACTGAGTGCTTGAATGAGTCAAATATAGAGCTTGTGTAGGCCTGATTAATCTGAATACTAATGTTTATTACTGTGTTATAACTGTAATTTTATTTCACAATGGCCAGCTGTGTTCTTTTGAGATTGGATTGGGTGTTGTAAAACCCTCACAGTAACAAAACCTCTCTCCAGCTCACTGCTCATGTGCCTCAGTTTAACACACCGTTAATACGAAATCCTTTTCTTTTGTTTGTTTTGTTTTTTTGTTTTGTTTAGCAAAAGTAGCATCAGCTTTAGGAAAGACCTTTGCCAGAAATGAAATGTAGTATAGAGAATTGTGTAAACATCCATGTTGTCTGTGCTCCCAGTGTAGAAGCTGGTGGACTAAACAGCTGCAATAAAGGACAATAAAACAAGGACATGATTGATGACTGTTAGCCACAGTGTTTGCTTTGTGTGGAGTTTCTGTTGCTTCCTGAGCCAAACGAGAATAAAAATGTCCCTTAAAACATGACAACCTTGCATAGTTCACTGGACTGGGGTTGTATCCATGGTTACTAGTGGTTGTAATTGTGGTGGGTGGGGGAACTGAAAGATCTAAGATACTAATCTATTGATCAGCCTGGCATAATATTTAATTCCGTCTTGTTTTTATCCAATCTTGTGTTCTCTTAGATCAAGCTCAGTGAAGTTGTCGGGACTGGAAAGGACGGGCGCATTCTTAAAGAAGACATCCTGAACTTCATAGAGAAGCAGACAGGAGCCATCTTACCCCCTACCCCCTTCCAGGAGATCCAGCCTCCTCCTCCCACACCTCGTCCAGCTGCTAAGCCCAAAGAGAAGAAGCCTCTGAGCATCCCTACACCTGTCGTCCCAAGGCCGGTGTTTACAGGCAAAGACCGCACAGAGCCGCTTAAAGGTAAGCTGCTATGCACCAGCGTGGACCTGTGGTTTACTCTGAAGCTGGCACTATGCTCAGAACCAAGTCCAAAATGATCTTTGACTTGAACTGAAATGAATTTATTTATTTTGTATATTATTATTGGTTTTATTACTATAATAAAATAACAACTTCTTTTATTATTATTATTATTATTATTATTAGTAGTAGTAGTAGTAGTATTAGGGGTCCAAGCACAGAAGGTGCTGGAAACCTATCATAATTGTTAGGATTTTTCTACCTTAAAACGAATCATGCAGACCAAACTGTAAGTCATAGAGACATCCTACAAAAAAAATTCTTCTCTCCACTGATTTTGGGTGCTCCCAAAGAAAAAAGCCTGAAGAACCATTTAGCTTCACCCACTTAAATTATTTTGCTAATTTGCATTAAATGCAAAACCTACTTTTGCGAACTAGTCCCAGGATCTTCACAAATTCGGTGTTAAACTACTCAGCAAAGTGTGATCCCCAGTAATTATCAAAAATATGTTGACATTTGTAAACAATATGGCCGCCACTTGTCAATTGTCAGTACTGATGAGACAGAGCCTTATTTATTCACAGTTGTAACTCATGAGGTCATATGCAAAGTCTACAGTTTTTCAGGAACTGTAAGTTTGATCAAGATGAAATGTGGTATGCTAATCTGTGTGCTAATCTGTAAGTGGATTTTTGATGACGATGTAATTAATTGAAAACATGGCTGCCATTTGCCAGTCAGTATTCAGCAGGCATTTGACAGGGTTAACATTGAGCTATCGTTATGAAACTTGAAAAACGGATGCAACCTCACTCAAATTGTCCAGTGACGGGCACTATTCATAATTTTGCACATAAAAATAAGCAAATCTCAGACTGGAAATACATGTTCAGTACAAGATTCTGAGGACATCTACAAAGGTTGGGGTGTAGTCATACATAGTGAGCAGAGTTTAAATCCAAATAGCTGTTTCTCAAGAACCGTAAAGCCTATAAAGGTGGAACTTGGTAGGGTTCATCTAAGTGCTAATCCGTAAGGGATTATTTCATGATCCCTAATGACTGAAAAAAGACCACCATCAGCCAGTCAGGTTTTAGCAGGAATTTGACAAGGTTTCCCTTAAACTATGATCATGAAACTTGAATGGTAGTTTCAGAGAGGGACCTACTAGTAGCTAATGCAGTTTCACTCAAATAGCCCATTGTGGGACATTAATCATATTCATAGGAGTTGGCGTTAAGTTCAAACAGCTGTTTCTCAGGAACCAAAAGTCCACTTGAGCCGAAATGGCTGCATTCAGCAAATCATCTTTCAACAGGCATTTTAAACTAGCATTGAGCTATGATCACAAAACTTGAAAAGTGTTTTCATGTATAGTCTTTTTATGGTTTTATGTATCTTGGCAAAAGCTGGCCACTGGGGGTGCTATTTGCAAGGAGTGCTTGGACCCCACAGATCGCCGCTTGCTGTTATATTTATTATTGTTCTTGTTGAAAAACATGTTTATTGCTGTCCTGTCATTTTAAACCAGGTTTTCACAAAGCCATGGTGAAGACGATGACGGCAGCTCTGAAGATTCCACACTTCGGCTACAAGGATGAAGTGGACCTGAGCCGGCTGGTGCATCTGCGCTCCGAGCTGAAGGACGTGGCTGAGCATCGGGGAGTAAAGCTCAGCTACATGCCCTTCTTCATCAAGGTAACACCACCGTTTCCCTGCACAGCATGAATCTGCGAGTGTGAAATGCTTTACAGTTCAATTGAGTGAGTATTGTTTTGTTTTGTTTTAGGCAGCGTCACTCGCTCTCCACCATTTCCCGATCTTGAATTCCTCTGTGGATGAAGCATGCCAGAATATCACATACAAGGTCAGATTTGTTAAAAATCTGCTGATAATTGATGCTCCAGGTATGACAGGAAAAATAGCATTTGTTCATGATGCTTTGAATCAGGGGCGTAACCTGGCCTGGGCACTGGGGGCTACCCCCAAAGATTGTTTCTATAGCCCCGAATAATTCTCCACTTGGAGCGGTTTGTCACTACTTAGCTGAACATCAGTAAAAGAAGACCGCCTGTAATTTTATATCTTCAGTGAACGGAGGTGAGACCAATCAGACAGGGTTTACAGGAAAACACGTGAAAATACTCGTGTCTTATTGGCTGACAGCTCTCAATTCTGCCAAACGCTTGCGCACAGTCAGTGTGAGGAAAAATGGATATACGTCATACATGTTATTTATTTATTTTAAACCAGTAAAAGGGTTGCAACTGAAACAGTAAAACCCTCTCATGCTGAGCAGGAAAAGAAGGTGTGTAAATGTCTATATGAGTTCCAGTTTACTGAACATGATATGAGCAGAGCATAAGGAAAGATAATGAACTTTGTATGGCACTGTAGCAGCTAAACCCATAGCTTAGTTGTGCTTCCCTTTGTCTAGTGACACCAAACGAAACTAGTTAGAAAAGTTTGATATTTTATCGGTCTGGTAGTCCTACAAACAGTGACAACACCCGAGGAAAGTTTTATGATGAATCCAACTTTTTCTGATCATGTCATACATTGACAGCTAAGTTACCACAGCTTCCTTAAACAAAACTCAGGCTACTAGCTGAGTTGGGAAAAAATGCATGGAGAAGAATCTGGGCTCAGCCACGGATGATTAACAGTCCAGCTAACACCCTTGCTTTGCTCAGGCTGCACACAACATTGGTCTGGCCATGGATACGCCCCAGGGTCTGCTGGTGCCCAACATAAAGAATGTACAGATGCTTAGCGTGTATGAAATCGCCACGGAGCTCAATCGACTGCAGACTTTGGGTGTATCTGGGCAGCTTAGCACAACGGACCTTACTGGGGGAACATTCACACTCTCCAACATCGGCTCAGTAAGTGGAATACATGTGCTGATAAATTTCATAATAATATAGCACAGTTCTTTTGAATTCTCATTTCTGACTGGTGAATTAATTTTCTAAAACTTGCTCATTATACCCTCTGTCTGTACTGTACACACACTGTAATGCTCAAACAATCTGTTCACGTCGCAGATTGGAGGTACTTACACAAAGCCAGTGATCCTGCCACCTGAGGTTGCGATCGGTGCGCTTGGAAAAATCCAGGTTCGTAATATTTTACTTACTTGAGATTAGTAATGTTCTTTGTGTCCATTTTGAGCTCATGGCATGAATTCAAATGATGAAAAACTACAGTCTCTCTCTGTTCTGTGCAGGTTTTACCCCGCTTCAACGCCAAGGACGAGGTTGTGAAAGCACACATCATGTACGTGAGCTGGTCTGCAGATCACAGAATCATTGACGGAGCCACAATGTGTCGCTTCTCCAACCTCTGGAGGTCTTATCTGGAGAACCCAGCCTCCATGGTGCTGGATCTGAAGTAGATCGTCCTACCTTTAGAACACATCCAGACACTGACTAGCGTTTGAACAATGTTGTGATTAAGTTACTGAATTAAGCTACTCCAGAATTTGAATTCCCCTTTCTTTTTCTTTTCCCTTTTCATGATCTCATTCTTCTCTCATGACATGGACTGTTTCACACATTAAGGACGTTAACACATTGTCAGATATTCGACTCGAATGTACAGCTGCTAGTCTTGTGTGGGTCAATTGCTTTTTTTCTGTAAATACACACAACCAAGACACAGCCTACAGACTGTTATGTTGTGTGTTGTTCAGTGCGTGTTTGTCCTCCTCTTTCTGCCTGGGTGGAAAATATCAGTGGGCGTGTCTTGTTTCTGTTTTAATTGTCATGAACACTATTAACACTTCCTCGAACTTGTAAATGCAGATACTTTTACCTCCCGACAAAGGCATTATTGCACAAATAACTTTTGAGAGTGTACACACACATATCCAGGCTGTGATTATGGGATGTTTGGTAGTGAAGAAAATCATGAATTCGTTACTGGGTTGGATTTTACTGTATTTAAGGAAAAATCGGAAAATGTATGAATTGTGTGTGGTTTTAGAACAGGTCTTTGGATGTTACATAAGAACGCACCGTTTATCTGGTATTTTTTGTTGTTTTGGTTTGTGTGGATTTTGAGGGGGGGAACAGTTTTAATAAATGATGTCGTTATGAAATGGCAATTAGCTGGATCATTTAATTGTACCTGTAGTAATATTTCTTCTTCCTCTTACAATTATAATAGATGAACAATAACATAATACAGTGGGTTCAGACAGTATTCAGACCCCTTCAGATTTTGCACACTCTGATTTTTAATAGTCCTTTGCGACTGTTGCTTGTCAGACTGTACGAACACGATCCCCACTGTAAGCCATGTCACACTGTAGGATCTCAGTTGTCATTAATGTCAGACTGTACGACAGTCCAGACGCGAAAAACCGACACACGTAAGACTCGTACAGAGTAGGAGAAGCCACACTACAGGACTGTGCCTCAAATCATCTGACACTGCCAGAATTTAATCAGGAAAAATTTGATCATGACAGCCATTAATCAGATGTCAGGGAACATGTCAAAATATGTTTCTCAAATTGTGGCTGAAATCGTACAGTGTGAACCTGGCTTTAATCATGTTTAAGATTTATTTAAAATGGATTAAAAACTGCCTTTTTTGCCATTAAACTACACATAATAATCCATAATGACAAAGTGAAAAGTTTTTAGAATTTGTTTTTGCTGAACTGCAATTATAAATCCTTCAGTTAAGGCACTGGCAAAAGAAGCTCAGGTGCATCCTATTTGCTTTGATTTTCTGGATGTCTCTAGAACTTGCCTGGAGTGTACCTGTGGTAAATTCAATTGATTGGATGATTTTCTGCATTTTGAACAGGTACTCTGTGAAGGTGTCAGTGGCAAGTTGTTACCTCCTGGTAGAGGCAAACAGGTTTTGGGAGAGTTTTTGAGTTATTTTATTATTATTATTATTGAAAACATTTTCATCAGTTGCTAGAGTACAAATTTGCGAACTATGTCGATTATCTTTAAAGGTACCAATAACTCAGGAACTGACATTGCCTACTCTTGGTACACGGCGAAGAGAACGCACAGCGTGAACAGATGCTGGTTTTTAAACAGGTACTCTGTGAAGGTGTCTGTGTCTGGATTCCAGATGCTGCGGCTCGAGCAGGAAACAGCAGAGTTGTGAAGCTGCCCGATGGCCACACAGCAGATGAGTTTATAGCGTCCGCTGGAGAGGCTTTTCACTGCCTCTTTAATGGATTCAGACAGCTCTGTGGCAACGGCCGAACATGCCGGGCTGTACTCCATGGCACCAAGTCTCTCATCCACCAGGCGCTTCATCACTGAGAGCACCAGACCTCTGGGGAAGCGTTGATCTGGTACAGGCTGGTGGAGCATAAGGCGCTCTTTCACAAGGTCCTTTAAAAAAAGGTTTAACTCATAAATATGAGTTCGCTTGTCTCCACACAGATCTACTCACAAAAATAATTATTCATTACTTGATGACGGTAGGCTCACGCTATGGAAACGATATTAAGAAGGCATAAACATCGCAAAACAGAGAATATAATGATTTACTACAGAAAGTATGTATCTTAGGAAAATGATTGTAAATTCAACTACGGGTATAATAAGTAAGGAAGAACATACTTCATACAGGCTGTGCTTTTATAGGAAAATAATCTTCTTCTTCATGAAGCAGAGTTACTTTTATCACCCTGAAGTAGAATTATTTTCCTACAGCAGATTTTCCTGAAGTGTTTTATTCTTCTGATACAACAGCAGTTTGCCAACGATGAGCATTTTTAATGTATTAAGAACATTACATAATTTTTAGCCATTTAATGTCCATGAAACAAGTTATGTCCTGTTCTCACTTACACTATAACAGCTATAAACAGTCTTTCCCTCACCAGCCTCTCTTTTTTTCTCTCTCCTAATGTTACCAAGTAACCCAAAATGTGAACTCTGTCCTAAAGACTTGCCTGTGTTACTGACTGTTACAAAGCCCTGACACCGGAAAATGAGAGTAAATTAAAGTAAGGTATAACAGCAGTTTTTAATATCTAGTACTTTAATATAGTGTGTACGAATATGAGTTATAATAAAAAAAAAAGAAACCTGACAATACCATGATATTCAAAGTATCATGACTGTTATACAGCACTGTATATCACATTATCAATATCATCATATAGAATCATGTCACCCAGACTTAATACAACTTTAATTTTCAATAGACATGCATTTTATATATTATATATGTATAATTATAATCTCTTCTCATACCTCTGCCTGTTGAAGTCTCGTGCTGAGTGACGATGTGTCTTTCTTCACTACTCGGCTGGAGATTGGCTTTTTCTTAGACGCAGCAGGCTTAAAAGTCTCTCGCTTAAAGAGACAGTAAAACTGTTAGACTGCATTCCCACAAAACATTACAAGTCAAATATATCCTTTTAAAATAAAACATATTCAAAATGCAGATGCTGCAGATGTACTAAAAATCTTACATGTAATATAATAATTAAGAAAATCCTACCATCATGTTCTCGTAGTAGGTGAAAGCTGTGTTACTCTGCACACAATAAGATGGAACCAGTGTTGTTCAAACTCCACCTCCTAACACAGGGGGCCATTATTTACGTTCCTCAGACACCACACAACGTGGGCATAAATATTCCTCGAGTTGAACAGTGGTTAAACAGTGCATTCATGTTGCAAAATGAAGTGCTTGATTCCCATTTACTGCTCTAGTCAAAATGTTTTGATGACATTTTCAATGTCAGCAGGTGTATTTTTGCACCCCTTAAAATAAAATAAAATGAATATGACAAAGGAATTTTTTTAAAAAATCAATCATATGTAGCAAAAAATTTTTTTTACATAATTAATGTATGTTATATTGTGATATTAGTAATAGATTAAACATTTAATGTCAAAAATTATACTTGTTTCAAATGTCACTTTTAGGATTTTTCTGATGTTCATATTCTGATCAACATTAACTGAAGCTCTTGCTCTATAGCTGAATGATTTTATGCATTGTGCTGCTATTTAAGAGTCCAGTAAGCAGGGCCGGGGCAAAGATTCAGGCCGGGAGTCTCATACTCTCTCCAGCCACCGACCACCTACTGTAATATACATTTACAAACCAATTTATTAGAAAGCCCTATACAGCTACTCTTTCACACAAATATCTAACCATCCAATCACATGGAGAGAGCACAACTCTTTACAACTGTGGTGAGCAGAAAAGCATCTCAGCATCTCAGACCACACAGTTTTACCCAGTTTTTAAATGGGGTTCCTAATAATCTGGGTACTGAGTAGCTATCTGGTATCTCAAATGAAAAGCACGAGTTGCATTACTTTTAACAATAATAAATTGAATGTTGTAAAAGTGATACCTTCAGTCTCACAGAATGCAATTGTCTAAATGATTTGCATACACGTAGCTTCAATACTAAATGAAATAGTGCATGATCTCTATGTTTATATATTGGAATATTGAGATGACCCCTCTACCTGTACGTTCACTCCATGTTCTTGGGTGATTGTAAAGTGTAGGTCTACCTTTTGTCACAGCTACAGTAACTAGCTCGGTAGTCAGTGACTAGCAACACATGCTACTACTTTCAATTTAGACTAAGTAGGCTAGTGCAAGCTAGTCCTAATGTATTTGGAGGATGTGAGAGCACTTAATTTATGAAAGGGCTTCATTTTTAAAAAATAAATAAATATTTTTTAGCAAAATTGCTTAGGGACAATCTACTGAAGTAGATTCTACAGTATATATACTGACTTTTAGAATGAATTGTAACAAGAATATGTCCAGCTGTACAGTCTAATAATGTCAGTTAAGCAGCTGTGGTTTTATTCACTTGATGTAAAGTTATTAAGCATTCTTTTATTTTATTCTAACCAGTTTCCAGCTATAGAGGGGGCATGGAGCACTGGAGCAGGAACCTCAAAACTATTGTTTCTGTTCAGTTAGTTTACTGACCTAACTTTTATAAGCTAACCTGCTGAAGACTAAGTCATAGCATGTTATGTTCACATTTATACCATTTTTAAATTATATTGTTACTCTTCTGCACTACCTGTTATATCAGCCACTTCCACACTAAAACTGTGTACACTGTTACTTACTGTGCCTATTGTCGTTTTAGTAGCTACTGTACTGTCCTGTGTTAGCACATGTCTGCACGTGCACTTTGTGTAGAATGTGTAGATCTTATTTAAGTTCTGTCTCATGTGGTTAGTGTGTTGTTTTTTACGTAGCACCATGGTCCTGGAGGAACGTTGTTTCGTTTCACTGTGTACTGTATCAGCTGTATATGGTTGAAATGACAATAAAAACACTTGAACTAACTTGATTAAAGATTAAATGCAGATGTGTCATGTTAATGATTCAGCCATTTTAAGGTATGTAGACTAATTAAACGTCTCCATTGCATTACTTTACATTACTTTTTTGTAAAGCCGGTTGTTGATCTGGATATTTTTTGCTATTCTTTGTAGATAACCGTGTTTGACTGTCTGGTATGAGTGTCAGGAGGCAGCTGCTCTTGTACTAGCTCTGCCATGTGACGTTTCTGTTCTCAGCTCCACGTCTAATTTTAGATCCTTCCCAGAGTTACGCTTCATGAGGGGGTGCCAGTGACAAACGCAATCAGGATAATGAGTTTTTAAGCAAACAGGGGAATCCTTTCAACACTGTGCACATGTTGGGATTGTTAAGGAGGTTAACAAGGTTGGTGAGAACCTGAACACGCTGGCAAGAAGAACAATGTTGTTAAGGGACACAGTAGTATTTGAGCATTTGAATGGATGAGAGTGGTAAGTGCAGTCTATTTTCATAAGTTTCTAAATATATTGTGATATCCCACTTATGTAGTGTTACGTAGCTGTCAATCCTTCCGTCTTCAATATAGCAATTCTACAATTTTTTTCAGTAGAGCACGTTGTTTAGAATGAGTTAGAACATCATCTTGTCCCATATCTTCTGGTTTCCTTGATTTGTTGCCCCACAGCATGGTATTTGACCCCCGCTAGAGTTAGAGTCACTGGGACATACAGGTTATAAGACAGGCTGAGCGTGTGGAGAGTCATCATGACTGGCGTGACTGTGTGTTTTGGGACGGTGAACTCCATCAAGGCTTTATGGGAAACCAGGATAAAGAAGAACAAGGAGGAACTGAAGCGAGAGAAAGAGCAGAGGGAGAGAGCAGCTGTGGGAAGGTGAGTGAAGATCATCACTGGGAAATGAATGAAAACTCTTAATAATAAAAAACAAACACTAGTAGGATGAATTCAGGTAAACTGGGACAGTTAAACTTATCAGGCCAGAAACGAAATGTTGATAAGTGAAAGTCAAAAAGGTTTGTTGTGGAAGTGCCTGATAGAAATAACATTGCGTAACTGACGTGATATAATGAATGGATACATGAGAGACTGCAAGTCTTCTACTGAAGTCTTGAAAAGGTTCAGAATCTAAGCAGTGGTGCCTTAGCAGTTAGTGAAGTTTGCATGATAGTTACATGAAAATCTAGCACCAGTGAGACCAAGAGAGCTGCAGTCTTTTTTGCAAGGGCTCAAATTTGTGCTTAGAAATTGGATAAAAGTGTTTTTCAAATAAAAACCCACCAATGGATTTGGTCACAGTCTATACAACATAAAAAATAATTATGCTTAAGAGATTTTTTTTTTTTACTCTGTTACTCAGGTTGACGGGGGCATGGGAGGATCGGATCACCTTGGCCAAGTTAAAGGAAAAAATTATGACCGAGGATGGGAGGGTCGTCCTACGCATTGAAAACGAAGAATGGAAGGTACCTCTTGAAACTCTGAATTCGATTGTTTTTCCTTTACCTCACCATAGAGTTTCACAGATGTGGATTTGCAGACTCTTCCTGCAGCTCTGGTCCAGCTCTCTCAGATTCAGGAATGGCAGCTTCACCGAACAGGACTTCAGAAGATCCCACGCTTCATCTCTAGCTTTCAGAGCCTTATCGTTCTCGACCTGTCCCGCAATGCGATCACGGATATTCCTAAAGAAATTGGTCAGTACGGGCCAATTCTGATTGTGGAGTAACCCTGCTCAATGAATTTGTTACTTTCCCTTTTCTCTTTGATTTAATCAGGGAAAAATTCTAAAACATGCAAGACACAGGTTCTCCAAGAACCACTGGAGTATTATAGGATAGTGTTGTGTCTTTATATGCTTCCTTAATGGTATAATGGTCTTCTCACCAGGTAAGCTAACCCATTTACGAGAGCTACTTGTGAGTTACAACAGACTGAACTGTGTACCTGAGGAGTTGTGCAGCTGCGAGTCTTTGGAGCGACTGGAACTGGCAATGAACCGGGATCTGGATGAGCTTCCACAACAGGTAGTAGGTCTCCCATTGGTGGCTTTTATACGAGTGTCATAGCAGCACTCAATTTTAATAAAAATAAATTTCTCAGACTAACAGAAATTTGTTTTTGGTTATCTTTGGTCACATCCTGCATTCTGATAACCGGTCTGTTGACAAGCCGATTCAGAATCTCTCTCTCTCATTGAGCTCAGATGCTCTTGGACCTGTCGTTTTGGTCCGCACCAGAGTTCAAACCCTTATTTAACAAGGACGCCTTCAGAGAATGCTATTTGTGTTATTGGTCCCTCAGTTCAACAATCTGAAGAAACTACACCACTTGGACCTTTCAATGAATCAATTTACCACAATTCCTGAGTGTGTAGTGAATCTTCCTGCTCTCGAGTGGTTGGACATGGGTGGGAACAGACTGGAGCGCTTACCAGACGACATCCACAGGTACACAAACTGTAGTCACACAATTGTGTCCTTACCCCTGACCTAGGCATCATTTATCAATCATTTAGCCTGTGGTAGATAAATGTCATCATGGAGCAGATCTCTGTAAATAAGATAGGCTTGCCTTGCTTGATCTGGTCTTGAGGCCATTGAAATGCCATATAAATGTAATATTCCTTTTTAAATTTCCTGTTTGATCCAGGATGGAGAAGTTGCACACGCTGTGGCTCCAGAGAAATGAGCTGGAGTATCTGCCAGACAACATCAGCCGCATGCACAACCTGGACACACTGGTGCTCAGCAGGAACAAGCTGAGAGACATTCCTCCACTGATGGAGGACATGACCAACCTCAGGTACACACCATTCGTAAATGATGGCGTAAAACAGAAAATGGCTCCCATAAATATTTAACCGCAGAGGTGCCAAGATGTATGGTTAATCATAGGGTCGATGATCATGGCGATATGGGAGACACCTGAAAACCATCCTTTTCAAATTTTTCAAATAAAACAGCAATCAGACCAAACACAAATAAAGTTCACTTGGTAGAAACGGACGCAGAACATGAACGACAAGCATTTATTTCTGATGGTATAGTTACTTTCACTTTCTGGACAAAGACTGTCCAATTCCTGTTTTATTGATTGGGAGACTGTTTTGGCAGGTTTGTAAATTTCAGAGACAACCCTCTGACGTACGACGTGACTCTTCCCGATGTAAAAGAGGACGTGGCAGAAGAGGAGAACGATAGAGAGATGTTCGGCCGAGAATTCATGCACCATTACATCCATGAAGCCCGCAAAAGAGGTTACGCCATACTCAATGTACACCGTGCTCACAAATGCTAGGATAGACTTTTTCAAAAATAAAATAATTAAAAAAAGAAACCTACACAGACCATGAATAACCTGCTGTCCATCAAAAATGTGTTTCAGAATCCCAGAATTATACATCAGTCCTAAATGTGATGCTGGACAGTATGACAGAGGAAGTGGCATGACTCAGTCCTGCATGCTGGCTGCTACTGGTGCTGTTGCCTCCTGTCCTGATGAATCTGTCCTGTCCTGTCCTGTCCTGTCCCATCTGTCCTGTAAAAGGTGTTACGCCTCCCTAGTCTAGGACTAGTGAGTGCCGTTTTGTTCTCTGGCGCTGACACTGTGTCCAAAAGCTCAAGTGACCTAAAAAGAGAAAACTAAAAATGAGCTCATCACTATTCTTTGCTGCATCTCCGTATGAGGTGTCTGTGCGTTCAGCTGGGAAGCGCAGTCAGTAGCACGTTCTCTAAAGACACGTCTCGGCTGGTGTAGTATCTGAGGCTGGGTTTGAAGCCTCGCTGCTGGAGGTAATGCAATCTGCCGTGGTTGATCAGCATCTTGCACAGGCGTCCGACGTGCTCACGCTCCTCTGCAGAAACATCACTACGGGGAAGAGAGAGAACACACTAACGCAGTTATTACTGAGATCACGATGAACCCAGAACATTCACCATCTAACCAGCGCTGTGTAGATTCAGCAGAAACCATCCAAATATCTTAGTCTCTTCCTGTCTCTGTCTGTCTGTCTGTCCATCCACGAAACAGTTTGACTTGGATACAGTTTTCTTAAAAATGGGAATCAGTTTAAGGCAACAAAGATGTTGGACCAGCCTAAACATGTTAGATCACCCTTTACACATAAATATGAGAAAAGGAAATAAATTGGCCAGAGCTTTTGGCCCAAAAATGCCTGGAGAGAAAAAGCACAGCTTTCTCTGTCTGTCAGTCTGTGCGTGCGTGTGTCCTTCTCTCTCCATCGTTCTCTCTCACTTCCGTCCCTCAATCTCTCTCTTCTTCCCCCGCTGGTCATCTCTCTTCCTCTTTTCCAGCTTTCTTTCCATCGCTCACTATCCCAGACTCTCTTACTCCATGGCTCCCCCCAATATCTTGCCATCTCTCACCCTCTCTCTGTATTTCGTTACTCTCTCCCTCTGTCTCTCTCCATCTTCCTGTCTCCCTTTGTCCATCTCTCTCCCTCTGTCCATCTCCCTCTGTCCATATCTCTCTCTCTCTCACCCTCCATCTTCCCGTCTCCCTCTGTCCATCTCGCTCCCCTTCCATGTCTCTCCTGCTCAGTCTCTCTCCATCTTCCTGTCCTCCTCTGTCCATCTCGCTCCCCTTCCATGTCTCTCCTGCTCGGTCTCTCTCCATCTTCCTGTCTCCCTCTGTCCATCTCTCTACCCCTCCATGTCTCTCTCTCCCCTTTGTTGTCTCTCCATATCTCTCTCCATCTCTATTTCTGTCAATCTCTCTCCATCTTCCTGTCTCCCTCTGTCCATCTCTCTACCCTTCCGTGTCTCTCCTGCTCGGTCTCTCTCCATCTTCCTGTCTCCCTCTGTCCATCTCTCTACCCTTCCATGTCTCTCCTGCTTGGTCTCTCTCCATCTTCCCGTCTCCCTCTGTCCATCTCGCTCCCCTTCCATGTCTCTCCTGCTCGGTCTCTCTCCATCTTCCTGTCTCCCTCTGTCCATCTCTCTACCCCTCCATGTCTCTCTCTCTCCCCTTTGTTGTCTCTCCATATCTCGCTCCATCTCTATTTCTGTGAATCTCTCCATCTTCCTGTCTCCCTCTGTCCATCTCTCTATCCCTCCATGTCTCCCCATCTCTATTTCTGTCAATCTCTCTCTATCTTCGTCTCCCTCTGTCCATCTCTCTACCCCTCCATGTCTCCCCCATCTCTATTTCTGTCAATCTCTCTCCATCTTCCTGTCTCCCTCTGTCCATCTCTCTACCCCTCCATGTCTCCCCCATCTCTATTTCTGTCAATCTCTCTCCATCTTCCTGTCTCCCTCTGTCCATCTCTCTACCCCTCCATGTCTCCCCCATCTCTATTTCTGTCAATCTCTCTCCATCTTCCTGTCTCCCTCTGTCCATCTCTCTACCCCTCCATGTCTCTCCCCCCCTTTGTTGTCTCTCCATATCTCTCTCCATCTCTATTTCTGTGAATCTCTCTCCATCTTCCTGTCTCCCTCTGTCCATCTCTCTACCCCTCCATGTCTCCCCCATCTCTATTTCTGTCAATCTCTCTCCATCTTCATCTCCCTCTGTCCATCTCTCTACCCCTCCATGTCTCCCCATCTCTATTTCTGTGAATCTCTCTCCATCTTCCTGTCTCCCTATGTCCATCTCTCTACCCCTCCATGTCTCCCCCATCTCTATTTCTGTCAATCTCTCTCCATCTTCCTGTCTCCCTCTGTCCATCTCTCTACCCCTCCATGTCTCTCCCCCCCTTTGTTGTCTCTCCATATCTCTCTCCATCTCTATTTCTGTGAATCTCTCTCCATCTTCCTGTCTCCCTCTGTCCATCTCTCTACCCCTCCATGTCTCCCCCATCTCTATTTCTGTCAATCTCTCTCCATCTTCGTCTCCCTCTGTCCATCTCTCTACCCCTCCATGTCTCCCCCATCTCTATTTCTGTGAATCTCTCTCCATCTTCCTGTCTCCCTATGTCCATCTCTCTACCCCTCCATGTCTCCCCCATCTCTATTTCTGTCAATCTCTCTCCATCTTCCTGTCTCCCTATGTCCATCTCTCTACCCCTCCATGTCTCTCCCCCCTTTGTTGTCTCTCCATATCTTTCTCCATCTCTATTTCTGTGAATCTCTCTCCATCTTCCTGTCTCCCTCTGTCCATCTCTCTACCCCTCCATGTCTCCCCCCCTTTGTTGTCTCTCCATATCTCTCTCCATCTCTATTTCTGTCAATCTCTCTCCATCTTCCTGTCTCCCTCTGTCCATCTGTCTACCCCTCCATGTCTCTCTCCCCTTTGTTGTCTCTCCATATCTCTCTCCATCTCTATTTCTGTCAATCTCTCTCCATTTTATAGTCTCTCACTCCCTTCCTGTCTGTTTTCCTCCATAATCTCTTCATGTCTCGCTTTCTCCGTCCATCTCGTAGTCTTTCCTCCTCGCCCACATCCCTGTTCATCTCTCTCTCACACACACAAACACAATAACGGCTTCATCTGTTCCACTAATCACTAAATCCTCACTTGTTGAGATGATCAGGCATGTTTTCAGAACTCTCTTCATGTTCACCCTCTTCTCCGTCTTCGACATTCTCTTGTGTGGATTTCTCAGGATTTAAGGATGATTTGACTCTGCTCATGCCACATGTAGCCCAACTGGACATGCGCTGGAAAGCTGAAAACTCTGTTTCTCCAAGACCTCGCTCTCGGAAAAAGTCCTTTCCTACATAATGCCTCCACTCACAGCGATGATGGCAGCAGAGTGCAACTGTGAGCCCCAACACCACAACCTCCTCGCTGCTTTCAATACTACGAGTCTCTTCCTCACCACGTTTTTCTTGCAGTTTTATACGTTTAGTGGGAGGCTCACAGTCTTTGTCTTTTGCACTGCGCTCAAATAAACATCGCAGAGCCAAATCTGTGAAGAACAGGCCAAAAAAGACTGGTTATAACCTACAAGAAAACAGACAGAAGGTTATAATGAACCAGAATTAACTCACCTGTTGCTGCACCACACAGGTGTTTGCCCACTGCGATTACAGGAAGTCGCTTTTCTTGTAAAAATGGCACTCTGCCTACAGGACGTCAAAGGGCATGAAAAGATTATTACACACATGTACTGTACATCTCAATTTCCTAGTTTAGGTGAAAAGTCATCACTCACTTAAGTCGAGGTGCTGGATGTCAACCTGCAGCCTGTCGAATGTCGAGTCTGTGTTTTTATGTTTGCCATCTACCTTAACAAATGAGAAAATAAAATGCATTTTAGAAAGGAAGAACAGACAAAAATGTAACCCAAGACCATAAACAGCAATAGTGTATCAGTGATTTTTAATGTAACATAAGAATAATGTGAAATCTTATCTGTTATATAAGGTTTAAAATTCCCTGTGTTGTGCTGTTTTAGGAAAATAATGAAAGGAAGGGTGGTGTAATGTAGCATAGTTACTGTTACCACTCAAAGCTGATTATTTTTCCTATAACAGAACACCACAAAGTGCTTTATTACTTTTATACTACAGTGATGATGTGACTGGGTTTTAGTGAAGGCATGGCCTCTGTGACTGAATTTGAAAGAACGAGGTGTGGCCTCTGTTATTGTGTTGTAGTGAAGAAGTCATGGCCTCTGACTTTTTTGGATTTTAAAGGAGGAGATGTGGACTTACTGACTGGGTTTTAGAGTAGTGCTTGAAAATGCATACCTTAAAACGAGTACTGGACCTCTCTACTAACAGGAAGTGGACGTTCTCTGCTTCCTGAAGGGCAACGTGAATCCAGTGGGAGAGTTTACCTTTTCCAGCACCAAACTCCACATAACACCTCTCTGGCCCAAGCAGCTCCAGAGCCTCCATATTCCCCAGGATCGAGGCCTGTTAAACACACAACTCATGTTCATGTACAGTTCAAATTATTATTTTTTTTATTTTTTAGCTGAGCAGTTGCTGACTATTACCTGCTGCTTGAGGTGTTTAAAAGCAAAGTTCCCATTCTTGGGATCATTAAGAGCATCGTTTAAAGCCGGATGTGAGAGAAGGCTAGTGTCAGGTTCTGTGTTTAATCCTGAGAAAGTGCGGCAAAGGGATAATAAAGTGCTTTAACTCAATGCATTACTCAAGCCTGATTCTTGCATTGAAAAACAAAAATGTAAACATTTTGACCAAACTGTTCCTTTAACGATTAGAAAATGAGTCCTCTTTATGTAAGACCAGCTAAGGTTCTTGTTTACCAAATTTTTTTTAATGGTCTTCTCAACCTATGCATACCTTTCAGCGCGGTCTTCAATTTCTGAATAAGACTATCCAGCTCCTCTTTAGATCGCTCAGCTATGGACACCTTCAAACAAAAATCAGCATTTTAGAAAGGATAAAATCATTTCTTGATCCTTAAAAAGGATAAATTAAAATCTATACATTAAAAAAATCTCACTTTTAAATGCAAAAGTTTGCATCCCCCTGCATAGTTTATGGGTGATACAAGAAATGCGTACCTCTATTTTATAATTATCTACAAGGTATTTTTTTTTATTCCAAGAAGTTAGCAATAAAATTCATCATTCAACATGAAAATTATTGAAAACATAAGGGGAAACATAAGCATGTCTCATACTACCATCTGGTATCAGATGTTGGCATAGGAGAATTTTACAAGTACACGTAAATGAGCACAATCTTGTCCAGCATCACATTGTCTTTACCTCATCTATGGTGTTTTCCTCTTCAGTCACAGACCCAGCATTGATGTCTTTCACATAGTAGACCTTAAAAGCAAATCAGACAAGATGACCATACAGAATAATATGAAATGGAAGGAAATCTCGACCCTGAAACACATCAAGTATGTTTACATTAAAATATCTGTTGTGTATTTAGTGAGTCTGGTGATGATCTATTGCTGGTGCTGTATTATCGTTATTCCTGTGAGAAGTTAGCGGTTGTGTGGCACTCTGAGAAGGCATTCAACAGAAGAAAACACTTCAACTAGAGAGAGAGAGAGAATGATAATCAGTTTTCCCGATATTTAAGCATTTTTCCATAATAGGGTATCAGTTTTGTAATATCGGATCCACCAATAAATGGCGCCGTCTTGTAGGTGTTTTGAGAATTGCGTGCAGGACCGCCACTGCAGCACTGTATCTATTTTTTGTTTATTTGTTAGAATTAGTTTTGTGCTTTATTTGTTTACCTCATCAAAGCTTTCATTAAAAAAAAAAGACAGTTTAGTAACAGTGCACTTTATTTTTTGCACTCTTTCAGACCCCTCTATTTATTGGTATATAAATAAGAGTTGTTTTGTATGCAAGGAGGAAGTGAAATTGACAAAATTGTTATTCATAAAACAGTTTGTTCAGTGGTGGTGCTATCATTGTGTCAAAAATAGAAGTAAAACAATAAATAAATATCGGTTCTCTGGCACATAAACATGCAAATAATATGTATCGGCATCTGTTATAAAAAATAAATGTAAAAAATCAACATCAGTTGATCTCTAATTTCAACAATCACAAACATTAGGGACATGTTTAGCTGTTAGCGGAGTAATCCAGCTTAGAAGTAGTGGAGACATTGGTGCAAACACTAGACTCAAAGTCCCAGAATGCAGTGCAACTAAACGACTTGGCTAGTTAGCGATCTACAAGATGATGAGCGTGATGGCTTTAACAGTGTTATTAGCCTGAAAGTTGAAGCTTTGGAAGGTGATCTGTTTAAGCTGAGTGTACAGATGAGGAGGTGAGACAGCTAGACAGACAGAAAGACTAGATAGAAAGTGGCACTGCATCGCTCTCCTACTGGCCCCACTATCAGCAGAGAGTTCAATGGGATTGTGGGTAACATGGGACACCATTAATCACAGTGAACATAGAGAAACAAGTCAATGAATGGAGTTTAAGATTTAAAAGAAAAAAAAAAAAGTCAAATTCAGACATCAGTGAAGATCACATGATAATGATAAAGTCTAATATGCAACATGCTCAGGGTACCTATTCTGTTAAATGTAATTATTTTTAACCATAAACAATCTAATTTATATATTTATGTAGTAGTTGCTCAAAATGTGCCACATCCCAATAGGAACGATGATAATATTGACATCCTTACTACAATCATGCACATAAGAAGATTATATCTGTGCGGTGAGAAATTAAAAAGTACTGTTAAAGGTGAAATACTCACAGGTTTGGGCTTTTCCTTCGAATTACACTTTTTCAGGTGTTTGGCCAAACTGTCCTCAAACACAGTGCTGTCAGGAGAAATAAATATTTGCTTAAAAATGTAAAAAGTTTTCTGATACATTTTTTTTCCAAATAAGTGAGTTTTACAAAATGTCAGCACCGAGTATAACCTTTATTGACTGAAGATTAGTGAGGAATGTGTGCTGTACAGAGACCACATCAACTATTTTTCATGAGCTTTAAACTTAACTTACTGCTTTGGGTCCAGAGGGCAGGGGATCCGTTTCCTCTCATTATCTGAATCCTACAAACAAACAAACAAACAAACAAAACACACGTGAAGGAATTCAGCAAGTGTCAGTTACCTTCACGCGCATGTGGCTAACAGGCTAACCAGTTGGACAGAATACATATGTCACGGTAAATAATACATAAATAAAAACATACTGCATGTTCACCGCAAAACTTTTTTCCGTTACCAACCACCATTTTACAGTAACGTTTCTTTTTCGCCACGTAAAAGGCGCACCGTCCAGGTAAAGGAGCTGAAACTCCGTCTGACACGACCGCCGCCATTTTGGCACAATTCTAAATGGCGCCCCCCCCCCTTTCTAATCGCCCTATAGAGTGGATACATGAACGGGCTTTTACACTCTAAGTAGTGCACTATATAGTGAATTGAGATTCAACCTATGATAGCAGACGACTATTGACAAAATAAAACAACAGCAGAGGCTTCAATATAATATTAAACTAAAAATGATAAACGAAGAAAAGATTATAAAAGAGTACAAGCTAAAAATTAATTAGGATGAAATTAGGAATTATATTTATCTGGTAGGTAAACAATGAGATTTCAATTTTTATTTCTACAAACATTTAAAATGAATTTAAAGGTTGATTCTGTGTCAATATCAAAATATGTGTTAACGTAACGAAGAAAACATGTATACGTTTATTTTTCGTGCTCTGATATATTAATCGGTTGATGAGACCTGTGATATGTTATATAACATTATTTTGACAATACCTGCTATTTTTGTTTTGGCACTAAAATCTAAAATAAACTGAAGTTTTTATAGCTACTTCATTACGTCTTACTTTTATTTTGACTATGGAATGTTGTTTTTAAAACCTGGAAGTGCTGATTAACCGCCCCTGAAAAGCCGAATACAAAACCACTCTTTACTTCCTATTTACGCGCACTACCTAGGGTACAAAATAATAGCTCATACACCCTACATTGAACACTTCATGTACAGTAAGGAGGGATTTGGTATTTATCCCGTGGTCAGCTGTTAAACTGCTGGTTGTAATTCTGTGTTTTGATGCCGTGTGCTGCTGTCTGTTGGGGGAAATTGTTCAGCAAAAAAATACAGTGACTTCACGGAAAGGAAGTAATAAGAAGGCTTTAAATATATAGAATTATTTAAAACAGTAAGAGTTCAGCACTTTGAGGAATCACATAGCTCACCTATGTGTGGGAATATAGAAACGTGAGGATATATATATATATATTTTTAATATACATATATATATTTCTCAGTAGGATGCATCACTTTGGGTGGGAAAGGAAAGCCATGTGTTAAAGCACACACTGTGGTAAGTAAAGTTCAAATATAAATAATATAAAGAAATATTCAGTATGATTAATCCGTAGCAATAATGTAAAAAAAAAAAAAGCTGAAATTTTTACGTTGTTTCATTCACTCTATTTTCCTCTCTTAATAAAGGTTTATCACATTTTATAGATTTTTTTGAAGAATATTTTTTACTCAGTAACGATATTATTGCTATAATTTTATGTACAGGACTATATTATGCATATCAGTTCCTCGAAATAAGCTTATAGTGCAATGTCTAATGTTATTTCTGATGTTTTAGTGCTTCTGGATTTCATTTGAAACTGATCACTAGTGTAAATTACTACGTCTTTCAAAGAGGAAATTAAATTAACATTTTACTTTGTTTTATATATATGTATGTGTGTGTGTGTGTGTGTGTGTATGTATATATATATATATATATATATATATATATATATATATATATATATATATATACACAGTATCTCACAAAAATGAGTACACCCCTCACATTTTTGTAAATATTTGATTATATCTTTTCATGTGACAACACTGAAGAAATGACACTTTGCTACAATGTAAAGTACTGAGTGTACAGCTTGTGTAACAGTGTAAATTTGCTGTCCCCTCAAAATAACTCAACACACAGTCATTAATGTCTAAACCGCTGGCAACAAAAGTGAGTACACCCCTAAGTGAAAATGTCCAAATTGGGCCCAATTAGCCATTTCCCCTCCCCGGTGTCATGTGACTTGTTAGTGTTACAAGGTCTAAGGTGTGAATGGGGAGCACGTGTTTTAAATTTGCTGTCATCGCTCCACACTCCCTCATGCTGGTCACTGAAAGTTCAACATGGCACCTCATGGCAAAGAACTCTCTGAGGATCTGAAAAAAAGAATTGTTGCTCTACATAAAGACGGCCTAAGCTAAAAGAAGATTGCTAAGACCCTGACACTGAGCTGCAGCATGGTGGCCAAGACCAAACAGCAGTTTAACAGGACAGGTTCCACTCAGAACAGGCCTCGCCATGGTCGAACAAAGAAGTTGAGTACACGTGCTCAGCGTCATATCCAGAGGTTGTCTTTGGGAAATAGACGTATGAGTGCTGCCAGCATTGCTGCAGAGGTTGAAGGGGTGGGGGGTCAGCCTGTCAGTGCTCAGACCATACGCCGCACACTGCATCAAATTGGTCTGCATGGCTGTCGTCACAGAAGGAAGCCTCTTCTAAAGGTGACGCACAAGAAAGCCCGCAAACAGTTTGCTGAAGACAAGCAGACTAAGGACATGGATTACTGGAACCATGTCCTGTGGTCTGATGAGACCAAGATAAACTTATTTGGTTCAGTTGGTGTCAAGCGTGTGTGGCAACAACCAGGTGAGGAGTACATAGACAAGTGTGTCTTGCCTACAGTCAAGCATGGTGGTGGGAGTGTCATGGTCTGGGGCTGCATGAGTGCTGCTGGCACTGGGGAGCTACAGTTCATTGAGGGAACCATGAAGGCCAACATGTACTGTGACATACTGAAGCAGAGCGTGATCCCCTCCCTTTGGAGACTGGGCCGTAGGGCAGTATTCCAGCATGATAACGACCCCAAACTCACCTCCAAGACGGCCACTGCCCTGCTAAAGAAGCTGAGGGTAAAGGTGATGGACTAAACCCTATTGAGCATCTGTGGGTCATCCTCAAACGGAAGGTGGAGGAGCACAAGGTCTCTAACATCCACCAGCTCTGTGATGTCGTCATGGAGGAGTAGAAGAGGACTCCAGTGGCAACCTGTGAAGCTCTGGTGAACTCCATGCCCAAGAGAGTTAAGGCAGTGCTGGAAAATAATGGTGGCCACACACAATATTGACACTTTGGGCCCAATTTGGACATTTTCACTTAGGGGTGTACTCACTTTTGTTGCCAGCGGTTTAGACATTAATGGCTGTGTGTTGAGTTATTTTGAGGGGACAGCAAATTTACACTGTTATACAAGCTGTAAACTCACTACTTTACATTGTAGCAAAGTGTCATTTATTCAGTGTTGTCACTTGAAAAAATATAATCAAATATTTACAAAAATGTGAGGGGTGTACTCACTGAGATACTGCATATATACCAATCAGCCATTACATTAAAACCAATGGCAGGTGAAGTGAATAACATTGATTATCTCGTGTTGTGTGTATATATATATATATATATATATATATATATATATAAAACTAAATAAGCTAAATATATATAAACTAAATAAAGGTTAACTGGATACCTGGATTTCACAAATAGTCACATCCTAACATGCTATTAAATGTTAATATTTATTAGCCAGATCAATTATCTTAAAAGTACTTGTTTAGTAATGAAACAATAAAAGATCTATTAGATATTAGGCTTCATACAAAACAGGAGCAAGGCATGAAAGTGACATTTTAATTCTCCGAAACACCTTTGCTGATTGCTTTAGAGCAGAATCTGCATGTGATTAAATTTCCCCCGTTCACTGAAGATCAAAATAAATAGTGAGTTGATTATTTTCCTTTAACATCACATGCAGAAGTGTTTTTGCTCCTCATTTTACACAGCAGTTATTTATTAAAGAATGACCGGTTGTAGGCTTTATGAGTTTATAGTTGTATTTAATGTATATTTAAAAGCCCCTCTCTTTTTCCTCTCTTGAAGTTAATAAGACAAAAAACCCTGCAGCTTATAGACACACACACACACACACACACACACACACACACACACACACACAAGGAAAACAACAGCATATGATGACAGAAACATTGTGAGGAAAGGAAAAGAAAGAAACCTCCCAAAACAACAATGACATCAACATGACATAACCTCCAGATGGCAGGCATGAAGGTGTCACAATCCACCATTCGAAGAAGACTTTGAGAGCAAAAATATAGAAGCCATACCACAAGATGCAAACCACTCATCAGCAGTAAAAATCAGAAAGCGTGATTGTTATTCACAAAGAAATACAGAGATGAGCCACAAAACTTCTGGAACCAAGATTAACCTCTACCAAAGTGATGGAAAGGAAAAACTGTGGCGGAAGAAAGGATCTGCTCGTGATTAAAAACGTACAAGCTCATCTGTGAAGCATGGTGGAGGTAGTGTCATGGCTGGGGCTTGCATGGCTGCTTCTGGAACAGACTCACTAATCCTTATTGATGATGGAACTCATGATGGTAGCAGCAGAATGAATTCAGAAGTTTACAGGAACAGTTTGTCTTCCAATTTACAGAGAAATGCATCCAAACTTATCTGGAGGAACTTCATCATGCAGCAAGACAATGATCCAAAACACACTGCCAAGTCAACAAAGGACTTCATCAGGGGGGAAAAGTGTAAGGTTTTAGACTGGCCAAGACAATCACCAGACCTTAACCCAATTGAACAGCATTTCACCTCCTGAAGAGGAGACTGAAGAAAGAAATGCCTCAAAACAACCAACAACTGAAAGAGGCTGCAGTAAAAGCCTGGAAAAGCATCACAAAAGAAGAAAGTAACAGTTGGGTGATGTCAGTGGGTCGCCAGCCTGATGCATTTATTGCAGGCAAGGGATACGCAACCAAATATTAAACGCTATTTACTTTAATTTACTTTAAGACTATCAAAGGTGTCATGTAGTTCATATACACGAGTTTGAATTATAGCTATTATGAATTATAGCTATTATGGCTGCTTTTCATCTTATATCGTGCACACAACCAACAAAGGACATCAATAAAGCAAGATATCGTTGTCCAGCACTAAGACTACTGGGAATTGTAAAATAGTTTTTCCCTTTTAAAATTCCCAATAGCATTTGAGTCCTAATCAGATCAAGACACTAGCAGAAGAGGGATGAATTCACTGGCAGGTAATAAATAAGTCTAAAGTCTTAGATCGCAAATCCTACACTACTAAACATCAGATGAAATATTGTTCCAAAATGTAGCATTAATAAGTGTAACTCCACATGCCGACTAAATGTCCATCAGAGCAGTTACACATCCATGACACACTCAAGAACTTAAACTGATCCAGTTTCTAACAAATTGGCTTTTTGTAACATTACAAGCTGCATATTTTTGTCTTATTAAATTCAAGCGGGAGAAGAAGAGTCTGTTTATAGCTGCTATAATGTAAATGATAACAGGGACTAACTAATTTCTTTAGAATCATTATGGAAAGATGAGATACAGGAACATAGAAATATATTGTCTTTCACAATCTAATAAAATTCTAAAAATTTCAATCAGTTTTTTTGGCTGCTGGTAAAATTGTCATTTTAAAAAATGTTTTTCTTTTTCTTCTTTTTTTTTTGAAAAATTCTTGTGACGGACAAATGTGATACAGAGAAATCCAGATTCAAGAAAATAAGGTATGACATGTTTATTAATAAATAAATACAGTTGTAGTTGTAATAAATTAGAATTTTGTAATAAAAGTGGAATAAAACACTTCAGAAAATAATGTTGTATAAAGATTTTTTTTTCATTCCTAACTGAGTCTTTTATTCCTTTAAACTTTTACCTAAATGTGAAGTCTGATTCCACTGCTGTTTGTAATTAAACCACATTGCAGTCACCAAGACTTGCAAGAGCTCTTTCTTAATAAAAGGAATCATTGTCTTTGGATAAGCTACTTCCAACATTTTTGTGAAAAGGCATGTAAAACAAACCAGCATCATGTGCTACACTGCCTCACAGCAGTATTTTTATTTCCTGGTCAGGGTAAGGAAGTCACAAGACAGTAGTTTATCTGCTTCTTTTGTGACTGTATTGTTACGATGAGTGAATGAAAAGGATAAGGAAATAACTGATAAATTCTGCAGTATACTGTGTATATACAGTGCCCTCCACTAATATTGGCATCCCTGGTAAATATTAACAAAGAAGGGTGTGAAGACTTTTAGTCAATACTTTGTGCTACCTCCCTTTGCCAAGATAACAGCTCTGAGTCTTCTCCTATAATGCCTGATGAGGTTAGAGAATACATGGTATGGGATCTGAGACCATTCCTCCATACAGAATCTCCCCAGATCCTTCAAATTTCGAGGTCCATGCTGGTGGACTCTCCTCTTCAGTTCACCCCACAGGTTTTCTATGGGTTTCAAGTCAAGGGACTGGATGGCCATGGCAGGACCTTGATTTTGTGGTCAGTAAATCATTTTAGTGTTGGTTTTTAATGTGTTTTGGATCATTGTCCTGCTGGAAGATCCAACCATGGCCCATTTTAAGCTTCTGGCAGAGGCAGTCAGGTTTTCATTTAATATCTGTTGACATTTGATAGAGTCCATGATGCCATGTATCCTAACAAAATGTCCAGGTCCTCTGGCAGAAAAACAGCCCCAAAACATTAAAGAGCCCGACCACTATATTTAATCATGGCCATGAGGTACTTTTCCATATGGCTACCTCTCTGTTTGCCAAAACCACCTCTGGTGATTATTACCAAAAAGCTCTATTTTGGTTTCACCTGACTGTAGAACCTGATCCCATTTGAAGTTCCAATAGTGTCTGGCAAACTGAAGATGCTTGAGTTTTGTTTTTTCCTGAAACCCTTCCAAACAACTTGTGGTGATGTAGGTGACTTCTGATTGTAGTTTTGGAGACTTTCTGACCCCAAGACACAACTAACTTCTGCAATTCTCCAGCTGTGATCCTCGGAGATTTTTTGGTCACTCGAACCATCCTCTTCACAGTGCGTTGAGCCAATATAGACACACGTCCAATTCCAGGTTGATTCATAACATTTCCAGTTTAATGAAACTTCTTAATTATTGCCCTGATGGTGGAAATGGGCATTTTCAATGCCTTTGTTATTTTCTTATAGCCACTTCCCATTTTGTGAAGCTCAACAACCTTTTGCCGCACATCACAGTTATATTCCTTGGTCTCACCCATTGTTATGAATGACTAAGGGAATTTGGCCTATCTGTTATCTCATATTTATACCCCTGTGAAACAGGAAGTCATGGTTGAACAATTTCCTGTTCTTAGTCACCCAAGCGTACAATTTTTTTAAAAAAATCAGTGGGAATATACTGCAAATATATTTTTCTCATATGACTTCATAGGGGTGCCAATAACTTTTGCACACCTATATTTAACAAAGATATATATTTTCTAAATAACCCTGTGTTAATAATAGAGCAGAGTATTTTTGTGAATTTTTTGAACAAAAGTTCTAAAGGTTCAACAATAAGACAATTTCTCTTAGCCTTCTTTGCTCATATTTACCAAGGGTGCCAATATTAATGGAGGGCACTGTAGCTATATATTGTTCATAATCTAGGTTCTCAACAGTGTTAATAATTTGGTATTTTATTGTTTGTCTTGAAAAGAATGTTGACATTGAGGACTTTGTGTTAATTAGCTCAGTATGTATACTGTGCTATGTGCCCAGGAAGTACATTAGAATATCCACAAAGAGGTCTTTTATCGTCACAATTTTTTCCCAGAAATTGTTTTGTCTAAAAAGTGTTTGTGGTGTTCCTCAGGCGTTAGTGTCTGGGCCACTAATGTTTGTGTTTTGTTTTTTTTTAAGTAATGGAGGAGCTGGATCCAGAAGAGCATTTTCTCCGGGATGCCAGAAATGGGAACTTGCCAGGAATTCAAAGCCTTTTGATGTCTAAAATAAGAGAAGAAACTAAATTTGACATCAACTGTAAAGGTATGGTGTGTGTGTGCATCACATTTGATAGTTTTGTGCCCATCTTATATAGTTTCTAGCATTAGACTTAGGTTTATCTGAAAAAATAAAATAATAATTTGTCTTAAAGACAGACTGAGTTTGAATGCTTGATTCTGATCGGTCAGCAGGTGTTGATTGATTTTCTTTAGCAGCAGCTCTGACAGTAGTTCCAGCTATAACATAAATCACTAGTGTACATTAATGCGTTTATTCGAATATGTTATTGGTTTTATAGTAACAGCTTAAAGAGGGACAGGGCAGACACAGGATGTCCAAGGGGTGGGGGAAGGGCACCCATTAAGGCACTTCATTATGTTTCCTTACATGTAGGGGAACCTTGTAGGGCACTGCGTCACTTATTCTTCATTAGTAGGGTAGCCTAGAGGGCATCATGTTTTCTTGCACATGGTAACACCCTAGAGGGCATTTCATCATGTTTTTTTTTTTGTTCTTTTCTTTCATGTGAAAGGTAGCCCTTAGGGCTCTTGAACACATTTTATCTACCATAGGGACACCCTAGAGGGCACCTTATCACATTTTATCTACCATAGTTGCACACTAGAGGTCACTTAATCACATTTTAACTGCTACAGGGGAACCCTAGTGGGCAACTTCAAAGTGTTGTTTCGACCAAGGGGGCACCAGGGATGGCACTTTTCCTTTGTTGTGTTTTATTTCTTATATATTTAATGCTGACTGTAACACTATTTCTTGCTCTCAGGCAAGAACAGGTCAAATTTTGGATGGACTGCTCTTCATCTGTCATGCTACTTTGGACACAAGGATGTGGTGGAGGAATTGCTAAAGGTACACGTCATTATATAAACTTTCTTCATTAATTAAACAATAAAATGGCTAAGGATTTCACTGAATCTCATGTTCAGGCTGGAGCAGATGCCAATCTGACAAACAATGTAGGAGACACACCACTCCATAAAGCAGCATTCACAGGACGACAGGTACGTTATATTAATGTTCCATTCATTTTATGAGTGCTGAAACAGTATTTGTGGATTTCATACAAAAATTTCACTGTCTTGGATTTTTTTTTCTTTGGGGAATGTAAACTCAACTGTAAAAGTGTGTAAGTGTTATTTCTAAAAGAGGTATATCTAATTTTGTTGTTAGATTTTTTTTCATGCAAAAACAAATTTATTATTAATAAATTTAGCTCTTGTGCTAAATATTATCTATTATAAAAGTAAAATGTTGGAAATTAACTCTTGAATGCAAAAATTATTTTAGAAACATTCCCAGATTTACATTCAGTAGAATTTTTCTAAATATCATTTATATTCAAAAGTGGCTTGCATGAATTCTTACAATTTTTAAATAAAATTTTTAAGGTACATTTTGTGTAGAAACTTTTCAAAGATATGCCAGAGACAATGAGAATAGAGCAATGGAAATATTATAAATGATTTATGTTCAATTACAGTAATGGTCTCAAATGATTTGGAGGTGATTTATATCTTATATTTTCCTAAAACAGTTTTAAATGGACTGTGCATAAGTATGCATGAAACAGTTAAAAATCTCCTTGACTCAGGTCTGAACATTATTAACACTGTATTTAGACCGTGTAATGAATGTGAATTTTTCTGCCTTTTATTTGTCCGGTTTTCTGTGTCTCTGTGCAGGAGGTGGTGATGCTGCTGCTTCAGTATGATGCCTGTCCTTCAGTCATTAACGGCTCGGCTCAGATTCCCAAAGACATCACGCACGATGAGGAGATCAGGAGCATGCTAGAGGGTATGCCCACTCACATTATCAAGGACGTGACATAAAACTGAGGTTCGAAATTAAGGTGGGGTGGGACGGTTGGAGGTGGAGAAAATGTCATCCATCCAGTAAAAAAAAAACAAACCATGTAAAATTACTGTTATATAACATTTTAATTAGCTTAAAATATAGAACAGTTAGTTTTGGTCCACTAAATTGATTGGATAAGCGGCGTTCCAAAACAATTTAGTATAGCAGTCCCCGTACATTTCATTGCTATTATCACTGTTTGTCTGCGTTCGTTACATAACATTCTGATTGTAGTAATAGTTTGTTACACTGAAAGGGTTACTAGACTGTGAGTTACTGCAGGCTGTCACTTAGTCTGTGCTTCGAATGGCAGCACGATGTGTGATTTACTACATGTGGAATGGCATAAATCTCCTTATATTTGCTCATTAATAAGGCAATTTTTTAAAATAAATAACGTTTGCATCAGGATTGATTGGTCAGGAGGCAAAAAAAAAAAAACTTCACTTGGCACTATTCTCAAAAGTGGAACTTTTGACATTTTTGGAAGACTTTCTGTGACCGAAAAATGCTGCAAGGCCTCTTCCCGTAGGATTACATGCAGGGTTGCCACAATCGTTTTTTGGGGGGGTTTTTCTTTTTTTTTTACACCAATAGTCTATTTTGCAAGGTTTGCAAGGTTGCTGGTGGGTTTTTGATCGTGAGTTCGAATGACAGCGATGGCTGGGAATCGAAGGAGCTGTGGCTATGTGTGTTGTCTCTGGGTGGGACGGACATACTCATTGTCTCCCGTCAATCACGCGGAGGGAAGATAGCTCTTTTATCTGAGTGTGTTATGCTGCCCTGTGATGCAGACTGAGCAAAAGTTCACAAAAGATGTGTTTGGCTGGTGTCATGTGTCTCAGAGGAAGCACATGTTAGCCTGCCCCCTCCCCGATTGGTAGCTTCACCCTCCCTGGTTGGTAGGGAGAAAATAAAGCAAAACAAAATAGTCTGTGACTGAGTTTGTTTTAAAGCAAATACTTAGAATGAAATCGAATCAATTTTCACAAAAAAGGACTATGGTAAGAAAGCGTTTCGCTTTCTTTTAGCTTTCGTACCAAGTGATTATAAAAAAAGGTGTATTGCAGATGCTGTAAATCAGAAACACGTGCACACCACAGTGAATTTGTTTCCTATGCAAAGACTGAGAAAAGGAAGAAAAATTAGTCTCTCTTTTCCAGAGCTTACGCTTTTGGGGCTAGGACTTTTTGTGTGTTTTTTGAGACATAGTTGGGCTGGAAATTATGCTGAGATGTGGTACTGTAACTCTAATTACATGTTGAACATATACTCCTTTAAAAGTGTTTTACACTTATTTGTGTATAGTATTTTTTGTTTTTTTGTTTTGTTTTTGAAATTTGGAAATTACTCGAAACTGTGATGTAGCACATACCAAAGCAGTGATTCCTCACATGGAATTGATGCATGACAGGAAATGTATGCTTACAGTTTTCCACTGAAGACTGCAACATCACTTTGTATTCTAACTTTGTTTTTTCTATATTGATACTTTTTTTTGCTCTGTCAGCGGCAGAACGAACTGAAGAGAGGAAGTTGGAGGAGCAGATGTTAGAAGCAGCTCGAGAAGGAGCCACAACTACCCTGTTAAAACTGGTACAGTACCAGCACTACAGCTTATCACCTGCACGATCATGTGTAGCAGCCAGCATTATAAACATATTGCGCAACATTTTGCCTAGTGATTAGCGTGTGATCTATGAGGTTTTGAAATTTCTAGTTCCACTATAAACTGTTTGTGCTTAACTCAAGGGGAAGGTTACTCTCCTTCCCCTTCTTCATTGTGCATTCTTGCTTGATAAGCGATATGTACATTGCTTTCTTATATTTTGTGGGGCCTCATTTCCTGTAAGCCAACCATCTACCTCTAACTTGTAGTTTTTAGCCACAAAAGTCAATAAACTCACAAAGTGACACTCCAAAAGACACTCCAAACTGATATATTTTCCTATAACAGCATGTCCAGAAGTGCTTTACTCCTCTTATACCACAGCAGTTTGCTAGTGATGACAAGTTTTGAGCAAGATGTACTTGTATTATTGTTGTGATTTTAAAAAAATGGAGAAAAAAATTCAGCTTGCAGACTTGCTGCTTTACCTCCGACACTGGAGACTCCTTGTATAAATGATAATATTTTTAGAATATTAGAACAAGCGCAGTAAAATAAACTATGATTTGCAGCTACACTGTTTTCAGAACTGCTATTATAGATAATTAATCAACACCTTCCTGCCAGTCAACAGCCCGACAATATAAAGAGTTTTATTTACTGGGGTAATACAGTTAAAAAAAATTGGCCATCCTACTCGCATAACTACACTGAATTTGAGAAGTGCTGGTCTAGTCATTGCTGTTATTTTCTAATGTAGGATGTTTAGCTAAGTCTGTGTTACATGTTGTTTCTCTCTGAACATAGCTGAACAGGGAGAAACCTCCAAACATCAACTGCACAGACCTGCTGGGTAACACGCCATTACACTGTGCTGCATACAGAGGCCAGAAACACTGTGCAGTCAAACTGCTGCAGAACGGAGCCAGCCCCAACATCAAGAACAAGAACGGTAACTAAAGAACATCATCCTCATCATCGGCTCACACAAAACTCAGACAAACACAAAGTATTGCATTACACATAAAAACTAAGAATTTTTTACTTGGAGGCTTGTTTTGGTGAAGTAGAATTATGAATTATTATATATAGAATTATAATGCTGTTTCTCTCCAGTCTATGTATTGTATGTTGCGTTCATTCCTTTTTATTCTTTCAAAATTAAAATGGGAAATGGTATATGCACTAAAATATGTAAAAAAAAAACAAAAAAAACAAAAAAAACAATCTCCATAAAATTATTTTGAGGAATATACCGCAATAATAATAAATGAATGGATAAATGAAGAATCAAAGGAAATCATTTGCCACCAGAAAACAGTTTTCAGTACTTTTAAAAGTAGTTAATGCAGCACTAAATTTATTTGAATATAGCATTTGTATTCATTTTTCATTTTGAAATGAAATTAGGAAATCAAGGAAACACCATTTTGTTTTATTTTTGTATTGGTTTATTCTTGCCACACACAAAATTAGTAAAAGAATCAATTTTTTCAGAAGATTTTATTTTGTAAAAAAAAAAAAAAAAAATTATTGTATCAGTATATTTCAGCATGAAACGAGTCAAGTTGAGCTGGTACAAACACATGTCAGCTATTCTACAGACTATTCTTGGGTTAAAGTGGGTGTAACTCTGTAACTGTAAAAAAAAAAAAAAAAAAAAAAATTACCAAAATAAAATTTGAGGATGGAGTTACTTAATTAAGTGATTTGGAAATGAAATTCTGCTTTTGATGACCCTGTTTAATAGTAGTTCTGCATGTTGTAATATATTGGTTGTCTCCTACAGTATGAATGGAGGAGAGTGTGTGATGATTTAGATGCTTTGATTCATTGTTGAGTTTTCTCCCTGGTGTGTTTTCAGGTCAGACTGTGTTTGATCTTGCAAAGGACACAGAGATGAGGCAGATCCTGGAGGGCAGTTTGATGAAAGTAAGTGCAGCACATAGACGTACTGCACTGTTAACATTTATACCACAGTACTAGAGAATTCTGGATTCTGGTTGGTCAGAAGGTGTTGATTAATTTCACAGGTTGATTTTAATTCATTTGTTCTCATATACTATTGTTTCTATAGTAACAGCTCATTCACAGGATCTTAAACAGCTTGTTCCACATAATTAGATTAAAGAACAAAGTTTTCTATAAGGAGACGTTTATTGAACATTTATGGAAGCAGTCTCTGCAGCATCAGTGTTTTGTAACAGTCAGAGGTATAGCTGTAACATTTTTCATAAAATATTCAGTAGAGATTTTTTTTTTGTCTAAGTAAGTTCAAGTGATAAGTTTACAGGTGAGGGAATGACTGTTTATATATATATATATATATATATATATATATATATATATATATATATATATATATATATATATATATATATATAAAACTATAAACTATAACTATTTATATATAAACATGTTATGATATAAGTGTGAACAGGAACTAACTTGCTTCCGGGACATTCCATAACAATAAAATAAATGTAACTATAAATAGACGACAGGTATGACTGTCGTTCTTCAATATATAAAAATTGTAAATGTTGGCAACTTGCTGTGCCATCGTGTGGAATGAAACACATCAGGACATGCTGTTTTGGAATTGAATCAACTCCAGGGTGGTAACAGTAACTTTGCTTCAATACAACACTCCGTCATGGATTATTTTCCCATAACAGCAGTGATTGTTACAGTGGGACCAAAGCACTTAGCGATGCTTTTTCTTCACAGGGTCCGAGGCGTTACGTTCAGATGTTTGATGGTCCACTTTGGAAGGTATTTCGGTGATGTGCTCTTTTTCCCTGCCTCTGTATGTGAGTAGTGTGTGTGTGTGTGTGTGTGTGTGTGTGTGCGCGCGCGCGTGCGTAGTGCATACATACATACATACATACATAGTAGTAATTTACCATACTGTATATGCGCTATGTATATGCTTATGGTATGTTTTTGCCGGGATATGAGAGAGAGACTTATACTGTATATATTACATTGGCATATTCATACAGATCATTTTGTAGAAAGTAATTAGCAGATAAATCTTTCCATATGCAGAACAGCTAAAAAATGGGGGAAAAACAGGGACACTTCCATGAAATCTTGCCTTCTCAGCACCAAAAGCTAGTCAGCTAATGGTAGTGATATGAGTGATAATGTTCATGATGTAACAGCATGCTGTGGTCAGTATTACGGTTTTAACCAACTAATATGTCAGTATATTTATTGATCTAAACTGAACACTACTATAATATTATTTAAAAGTAGCAAAGTGGTGTTTTATTTACTCTTACCGATTTTAGCAGCCATGTTGATCTGACATTATATGCTGAACTCAGGATTGAGGACATTAGAGTATGAATTCCCAGTTGTTGCTTTTTTTTCTTTCTTTCTGGAAATTAGTTAAATAATTGATTATGCAACATAAAATCACATAGCTCCTCTGGCAATAACTACATTTCCCCACCTCCCCATGTAAAGGTAATCCAGTCTGAACAGGGTGTTATGCTAGTTGATGTGAGGTGCAATGTCCGATTGCTAGAGTCAGTGCTAGTTGTTTTCATAGCTGTGTCTAGACTATGTGAACCTGTAGCTGTGTGATCTGAGAGATTTACCGGATAATACATTTTAAAATTAAATTAGTATATTTGCAAAGCAAACACGCTTTAAAACACTTCTACAGCGGGACACTTTATAAACTATGTCTCTATCCCTCCAGAGCACCAGGTTCTTTGGCTGGCGTTCCTGCTGGGTCGTTCTTCAAGATGGAGTTTTGTCATGGTATTCAAAACAGTGAGTGTTTTTAAGTTTGCCTCTTCACATTCACAAACATGCTGGATTAAAAAATGTATATTGCCTTCGTTTTAGAGCTAAAGAAATATCGAGCTATGAAGCAGAAACAGTCATTTTAATAATGCCCTTGAGTATTAGTGGTCTTAAAGTAGGAAATACTAATCAGTGAGATGATTATCATAAACTAGCTTGACAGGATGTTTCATGAAACCTGTTCTATAAAACTGCTCACAATCGTAGATGAACTTCAGCACACACCCACCTCCACCAATCAAAGACACGCGCACCAGACTGCTGTGTTCAATATACTGTTAATATAATTTTATTTATTCTAATTGATTTATCTTTTTTTTCTTCTGATTTCAGGTCTGATGCTGCATCCAACAGTCAGAGTAAAGGCTGCAAAGCCCTGACCCAGGCCCAATGTAGTGTAAGATCAATCATTTAATAATAATAAATTGTTCTATTATTAGATCCATTTATACTTCTTCTTAATATAGACAGTGTCTTAATATGTGGCTTTGCTCTAACAGACTAAAGACAGCTGCTACTTTACAGTCAAGTGCTTTGATGACAGCGTCCATTATTTTAAAGTCTCACCCAAAGGTGACCCAGAAGCCACCAGAAAAGTGAGAACAGGTTTTGATCATTAGAGAAGATTTCTAAAACAAAAAAAAATCAGGATCGTTTTCCATACCCACACTCAGACAGTCTAAATATTGAGAGGGGTGTGTGTTTGAGTGTGTTGCAGAAATGGTTGGACGCTATCGAGGCGCACTCGGCATTCAGCACTCATTACTGCTCGCAGGATCAGGACAGCGAGGAAGACGAGGATGAGGTGATATCAATGGGCGAGCTGATGGAGTCTCTGCAGGTTAGGAAGGAACTCTTTATCGTTTATTCTGATATTTACAAGTTACATTACAATACAGATGAAAAATAAATAAATAATAATTCAGATAGGACAGAAGGAAATTGATCCACAAAATGTAAAAAAATCCACGATACAATCTCGACACTAATTTATGTAAAGATTATAAACATACTGTAGAACTAAACATCGTGTTAGCGCTCCTGACTTTCCAGCAACAATATTTTAATCGTCTCAGTTACACCCACTTATTAAATCCCTTAATCCCTTATTCCGTTATCAGCTCGAACGATTACATCCAGTGCAACTGTCTGACAGGAGTTAATGTTTTGGCTTGGAATACATTCAAAAACTATGGAACGCCATTTCAATATTAAATACACAAATACGACATTATCAGTTTATTAATCATCCCTTTAAAGCAGATTTTTTTTAAAAATCGGAAATGTATCATAATCAGAAGCATTGCTTATCTTGAGGAATAAATTTATTCTGGGTTAAATTATGTATTAAATTAAAGTGATCCTTTGCAAATAAATGCTAGGTCAGCTTATTCTTCAAAACGCCTGCACATTTTTTTGGTTTTCAATCACACAATGCATGAAATGCATATAATTTTAAAGTACATTTTAACAAGTTGGTATTTAAACAGATTAATAGCTTAGCTTTCCAACAACATAATCAGTAGTAGCAGTTCAGAGCAATCCAAAAACTTGCATCATTTTGGTGTTATGACGGATCTGATTGTGGCTAATACAAAAATAAATTTCCAAATTATCCTCTCTCTCTTTTTGTTCCATAATTTTCTTTCACTGCTATTTACAGCAGGCTGAGGTGTGTCATGGGAAGTTGGAATCTGAGGTGCTGTCCCTCCTCTCCATGGTGAAAGAGGATTTACTCAGTGAAGGTAAGATCAGCTATATTCATATATTTTATTATTACTTCACAACAACAACAAAAAAAAGCAGTACCGACTGCTCTTACGTCAGGACAGGAAGTTACGGTATGGGGCAAGACTTTTTCTCCATTATTTATTTATTTATTACTCTCCAACCACAAAGGTATCCACTTTCAGGTTAAAAGAAATATTCCACTTGTGTCAGTGCTGTCCTGTTTGGATTATGTAGAGAACTGTATCCAGAGCTGAGGATTTAATGCTGAAATTCTGCACAGTGGTTCCCAGCGCTGTGCAAACAGTTGTGTGAGACAAACAGGATGAACAAGTATCAGCAATTCTGTCCTCAAGTTGTATTTCTCTGTCCTGTGGTGTATGTGTGTGTGTGTTATATTGGTGCAGGCCTCCCAGTGGCTGTGCTGCAGAAGCTCAGAATGGTGTGTGAGGCATCCAGCAAGACCTGTACATCTCTCCGTCAGTGTCTCGACTTGTTCTCCAAACAAGAGGGGGTACGGTGCAGTCTGTACAGGATTTCATGGAGTCTTTTTTGTTGTTGTTGTTGTTGTGGCCAAAAATGCGTTAATTTGCTGTGGCGTTTTTCAAAATTTGCAATGCAATTTGTGACCTTTTTTTGTGCTTTTTTTGCTTGAATTGGCGAAATTGCAATTGCATAAAATTGTTTTGCACGGTCTTTCACAGTGATGTTTGCTGGTAAATGAGACCTTTCAGCTGTACTCATGTTTGGCGCACATGAATCGAAGAAGGCTTTGGCTGAATACAAGTTGTGATGACGTCACATGATGCGTCTTGGCCCAAATCTACAGAAAATCTGCTATAATTTTGAAAAATTGCAAGCTCCTCAGAATAATGTGGAGAGTGCTTGATTTTGCATTAATTTCTGCAATCGCAGAATATTGAATATGTTGATTCCTTCAAAAGAAAATGACATTAATCCATAAAAAATGTCTAGAGTTAAGGAAACAGTAAATGTTTAATTTATAATGTTTAACAGAAAGAAAGTGATAAAAAGCATTTACTACAAAGTAGTCAAGTTTGAAGGGAACAGTTGATGGGCGTTTTGCTCGCAAGATCCTTTGCACTTTTTATGTTTTTTATGCTGAATGAAAAAATGCTTTGCATAAGTATTAACCCTCCTTGAACTTTTCCACATTCTGTACAACCTGGAAGTTTACACTAATGGTCAAAAGTTTAGACACACTCATTCTTTATTTAAATTTATTTATTTTTCTTCACATTTTAGAATAATAATAAAGTCATCAAAACTCTGGAGTAACACAAATGGAACTGTGGGAATTATGTTGTGATAAAAAATCCAAAATAAATCCAAATTATTTAGTATTTTAGCGTCTTCAATGTAGACGCCCCTTTTGCGCAACCGATTTCTTGAGGAATCTCCCTGAGATGATTTTAAACAGTATTAAAGGAGTTCCCACCTACGCTGAACACTTATTGACTGCTTTTTGGAATATTTTGCTCCAAGTCGTCCATTTAAAAAAATCTTTTTTTGTAAATAAAATGTTAGTTTTCTAATGAGAGAAATGAATATGTCGGCACAATTATATTTTTGTCCACAACACCGATTTCAAACATATAATTATACACCTTCAGATCAAAAGATTTTTAAGATCATGGGAAGTATTTCAGTCAAGTGTCTCCAAACTTTTGACCAGTAGTGTAACTGGGATTATAAATCATGAATCTACACAAATTACCACATAATATCGAAGTGGGGGGGAATCAATATAGTTTGAGAAATTATTTATGAATAAAAAACATAAAGTTGTGATTGCATATGTATTCACCACCATTGTTGTGATCCCCCTAAATTAGTTGACTTGTATGCTATTAAAGTGTTACACAATCTCAGTAAATATACACCTGTTCTAGAGAACATACTTAAACTAACAGTATCATGAAGGCAGAGGAGATATCCAAATGAGTCCATGACAAAGTTCTGGAAAAGTCGGGGGGATGGGGGTGGGAAGTTATGCATGCCCACTAAACTACCCGAAACCAGTTCTCGTTAGCGTTAAATGAGCTGAGTACATATTTGGTGTTGTTACTGCATATGTCTCAAGTAATACAGGAGGAGGTGATGGTTTATCTGTGTGATGACCTGAGATCAGGTGTGTTACTCAGCATGTGACAGCCTGACCCTCGGGCAGCGCAAACCCAGGAGCATGGGGTCGAAGGCAGGGTGAAGGCCAGGAGATTGATCACTGATAACGCAGGTTCATTTGATCATTAGTAAGTTTGATAGGGGAATGTTCTTGATCAGGAAGATCTCACCGGAGCTCAGAAGTGTCCATGTCAGTTTCCCTTGACTGCTAAAATCTTTCAAAGGGCTTAAAAAAGAAAATCCCTGGGTTGGGACAGGAGACAGCATGCAAGCTGTGGAAACGTAGCTGCTTTTTTGCATCCCGGGGTTTCCTCTTGTGTAGAAAAAAAAATCTACATGGACCACTTTATGTACTCTTAGTCCGTATATATTTTATTAACATAATCAAACTATTTTAAATATTAAAAATATTATAACATATTTTAATATTTTAATTATTTACTTTTAAATTTATTATACTTTTTAACATTTAAATATTAAATATATCTTATTTAAATATATTTTACATATAATTTAATATATTTATAGTAAAATGCATTTAATGTCTAATTTATTACAAATGATTTAATTTAAATATTATTTATTTCCCTTTTTTTTGTTTTTTGGACATGTTGAGCAAATATGTATGTGGGTGGTTCCATGATTGTGGTGCCTTTATACATCGTGTCGTTCCCTCACCAGCCTCTCTTTTTCTCTCTCTTTGAAGTTGAAAGACACAAAACCCGCAGCTTGTCATGTGACTGAGAAACCATATGAAGGATTATAAATTTTTCAAATTCACTTATGTGGATAGCTAGATAACGACCAATCAGAATAGAGAATTTAACAGAGCTGTACTATAAACATAATTAATAAGTCTGAAATCGAACAGACTAAATATCTATTTGCTGTAGATAGCAATTTTTTTCATTTTCTAAACTTTTGCAATAAACTATAAACAGTATTTGACTGAAACAGCAGAGATGGGTGTGTGCTGGAGGCGAGTGATGTTTTCGACCTTGTCCTTGTATTACCCTGTGTGTAAGAGACACCAGCAGTGATGGAAGTCCATCAGGTCTGTCAGTGCATGTTTTTGCAAAGGGCCGCCAGTTACATGATACCCGGAGGATTGTGTTTCCAAATGAGTGTACTAGAACATGACAGTCTGCTTCTGTTCTATCAGATCATTCAGGAAATTAATCATAGTTTATCTTAATCAGTGATGGTATTCAAAAGTGCTCTTAATATAAAAGTAGACATTCCGGGCTTTGATAATTTGCAGTTTTTCATAAGTATGTGTAAGGTTTTTTTTGTTTAGTTTTTTTTTTACCTAGCCTACTAGGTTTATATGTTAAAATGTTATTGTGGTAGTTGTATATGGTGTTTTACTATCAAAAAAGTTTTAGTTCTGCTTTCCAAGTTTATCTCTGATCCAGTGTTATTATGGAGAGGTGTGAATTGTTTGCCCAGCAGGGGACTCACATCCCTCCCTTTTCCCATTGCCCTACTTACCAGCAGCTACACTATACTCTACACACAGAAACCCAACAGTGTTCTGGCTAATCTTATAACAGAATTGTGGCGATAAAATAATTAATTTGTTTATACTGATTGAAAATGTCCTATAAGTCAATTTCTGAATGGAGCGCCAGTGTACTGATAGAAAGACTTAAAAACAAAGTGTGATTTTTCAGGATTTTATCAAGTTGTTATACAACTACATGTCGTATTTAAACAGATATAAACTTAATCAGTTCAGTTTGTAATTAGTTTGTAATCAATCAAAATGTCAGTGATGTTGCCCCATCACATCATCTTCAAAACAGAGATTGGTGCTTTAAATTTTAAAATGTTCAATAATTAGAAATTGATCCAACATAACAGAAGTGAGTGAATGTTAGTTTGAACACAGATCAAATGAGTAAAGAGACAACAATGAGGCTCATGCAGTGAGTGAGTGATTGATTTATTTTTACCTCTGGTGATGCAACAGAGTGTCTGGATGATGCAGATAATCAGTGAGAATATCATTTCCTGTTTAAACTTTAAAATGTGACAGAAATATTGTTTTTCCACCAAGAGATGAGGTTATAAATGTAGAGGTTGAAGTGATGTCGTCGAGTGGAAAAATCTTTAAATGCTTAACCCTTTAAAACTTTAAAATGCTAGACCTTGGGTGTGATACCTGCATAAGATAAACACATTTCATTTCAGTAATGCCTGCCATTTTCAGAATTATATATAGTAGAAAATGTCTAAAATTGTCTATTTATTGTGTGTGTGTGTGTGTGTATGTATGTGTGTGTGTGTGTGTGTGTGTGTGTAGACACGCAGTCTGAAGCTGGAACAGGAAGTGGAGAAGAATAGGATCCTGTCGGAGGCTCTGCAGACTTTGGCTACAGAGCACCATGAGCTGGAGCGGTCTGTGGTTCGATGCTCATCTCCCCGCAGTGCCATTCTCAGCGAGGACGACTTCTATGATGCCCTTTCCTGTTAGTGCTACTTCATTTTTTTTTAAAGCAGTCATTTACCAATAAGTGCTATACTGTCAGCTCCAAAAGTATTTGCATCCTTCAAGAGTATATGCAGCAACAAAAAAAATCCATCTTCAGTAAGGGCTTTATCCTGGTCAGCGTGGAGGTGGAGCCGAGGCTTATCACGGGAACACTTGGTGTGAGTGACTCCAGTCCAGTGACTCCGGAGGCTTGTTTGTTATCCTTGAAAACGGTCTGTATTGCTCTCAGTCTCTCTGGAATACAAATATAAGGTTGCACAAGTGTAAAATCCCGTCATCATCCATCATCATGAGGAAAAATAAAGATTTGCGATAGATTGAGTTTAGAAGCCATTTTAAATCACCAGTTTTTTTTTCATGATAAAGAGATGTTAATGCTCTGGGGCTGTTTTGGTCTGGCAGCTCTAATAACATCATGAAATCCACTAAGTACCTGGATTATTAGTGTAAAACCTTGTTGCCTCTGCCAGGAGGTTAACATTAGGTTCTCACTAGCAAGTAACAACCCACTTGTGTCCAATGGTGGCTGGTGGAATTATTATTTTTTTTCCCATAATTTCATCTTGTGTGCTAGTGCTTTCGTTAGCATATTAGCAAAGCAAGCTAACTGTACTAACTAAGTACAATCACCAGAGGCACCAATGATCTCTGCTATTTCCTTTATATTTATCTTCTTAATGTCTCTATACAGGGGGACCACGTGACTTAGTGGATGGCATGTTTGCCTCGCATCTCCATTGTTGGGGGTTGGAGTCCCGCCCTCCCTTGTGCATAGAGCTTGCATGTTCTCTCTGTGCTTCAGTGGTTTCCTCCTCCAGTCCAAAGACATGTGTTGTAGGCTGATTGGCATCTCTAAATTGTCCATATTGTGTGAATGTGTGTGTGCAATGGACAGCCCTGCAATGGGCTGGCCCCCCTGTCTAGGGTGTCCCCCGCACCCGACTCTAGGCTCCCCCATGAAAAATGATGGATGGATGTCTCTATACACATTTACATATGACAGGATAAGATTTTCTGCATTTTTGTGGGCAATAATTGCAAGTAAGAACTAAAGTTGTGAGTAGGGAACCGAAGAAATGTCAGCCCAAACATGCCATAGGATTGGTCCAAGGAATCATTTGAGCGAGTCATTTGTATTTTTTAGCTTTACAATGTCATAGCCAATTTGCAAAGAATCGAGAAAATCTCGTTTGTAAAGTTGCTTGTTGCTGAAAAAACGGCTCCATTTCTCACCCATATATAAACAATAAACCTTTCGCTTTGCCGCTTCCTAGTGTGAACCCAGGGTGAGATTTGTCCATATGTTTGAGCTCATAATATCACCGACACATGTTATATATGTGTTTTCGCTCATTTCGTGAGGGGTGTCAATAATTCCAGAGTTGACTGCATACTATAAATACTGCATCAGTACTTTGAGGAACAACAACCATTGTTTCTAGTTTCATTAATGATGCAATGCAGCAGAACAATCGACTGCTTTTGCGGTTTTTCAGAAGCACATGTGCGACTTCAGTAAACTGATCAGCACTTAAAGCAATACAGTTGATCCAGACTTCTTTTTTTGTGCTGTAAGTAAATACATTTACTAAGTGTTTAGTGTGCAGCTTCATTCTTCTTAGCATTTCGGCTCCTTTAAAAGCCACCTGATCCCCCTCTCTGGTTTCATCAGGTAGCTTGATGGCAGCTTCTCTCCTTAGCGTGTCCTGTGTGTGTGTTTGTGTGTGTGTGTGCTATAGATTCCGACTCTGAGCATTCGCATAACTGCCTAGAGTTGAGCTGCTCGTTCAAGGAAGGGGACGAGGGCAGGTCAGAGCTCTATTATAGTGTGCCGAGTTGTCTCACCGGAGGGACGATGTCCCAGGAGGATTGGCGTGGTGATGAAGAGGAGGAGGATGAAGGAGCCAAACCCAATGGAACCAAAAAACACAGGTGAGTAATCAACATGGTGAAAAAATTCATAGCATAAAATGGCAGAAAAAGAAAGTTGCTCCAGGTATGATCCCAAAATTCCTCATTAATTACTATGTTACTATTACTGTGAGTATGCTAATAAAAATTTTAAAGTAAAGTCTTGTATAACTTTACAATAATAATAGCTTTTTATCACCGTCTCCCCTTTCGCTGTGTTTTGTTTGGTCATATGTTGAAATAAATAATTTAGTTGGCGTGCGCCAGAGGAGGAGCTCACGTCGAACCCTGAAAGATTGATGAAGCGGCCAAACGTAACGGCTAGTAATTTGAACTTTTCAGTTAATCTATGAAAACTGAAAAGGCGTTAACAGAATGCCCCATACAAGGACGAGATGTCTTTGTCTGTGTTTACTAATAAATACTTTGCCCGTGAGTCCAAAATTATTGGCAACTTGCAAGAGAATGGGCAAAAATACATAACTATTGAACTGGAGAAAATACTTCTAAATAAAAGATATTTTAAAGAAAACCTTCTAACAAAACTCACTTTTAATATTAATATTATCAATTAATATGATCAATTGTGTTAATAATACTATAATATTCATTTTGTTATTAATAGCATTTTCTTCTAAAGATTATTTAAAGTAAAGCAATAATTGTTATACATGTTTCTTTTGACCAAGTTATTTTTGTGCCTGAAAGGGCTTAGGGGTTGCATGACTCCTACTTTTTACTAGTCGACAAGTAATTCAAAAAAGTGGTCAACTTTTTTTTTCTGTAGTTAAAACCAAATCTGTTTCAGGACATGGCATTTTTAGGCTGTTTTACTGTATTTGTGCAGTATCAAAACATTTTGACATGACATGAACGTTTCAAAACACAAACCTTCCATTGCATGCATATACACAGGCTACAAAAACATTTCCAGCTTCAGCTGTTTAGACTACACTGTTAATTATGAATGTATACGTTAACCATGGGGCAATAAATGTACAAAACAATAAATCTGGGTATCACACTATTTAGGGACCAATTCTTAAAATGCACTCGTATGGATGAGCTGGCATCTCAGCTGAAATTGTTGATTCTGAAACTGAGAGCATTTCTGAGAGAACTGAGAGAGTTCAATACAACTTACTGATGGATTGAGGAGGCCACGTCTACTTCAGCGTCTGGGCGGTTTATCCGCCATATTCAAGTCCAATCTTTAGTGTTCAAAAATGAGTCCGGATTAGCCTCTTTGAGCCGACACGTCTGATCTGACTCTAGCTGAATATTATTGGATAGTGATGCGCAACCTATGGCTCTGAAAACTCTCATTGACACAGCACTTCTCACAATACCACAGTACAAGGATTTTATGCATTACTCGAGCAGTCTGTGCAAACCCCTAATCCATTCTCTATTTTGTGAAACAGTAAACATCCACTAAATATTCCATGTAAGTATTTTTTGGACTATGGGTTTTGGGTTCATTTTGAAATCCCTGGCCTTGTAAAGCCATATTTCCTTTCTCAAGTTCAAGTGGCTTTATTGTCATTTCAACCATATATAGCCTAGCTGATACGGTACACAACGTTCCTCCAGGACCATGGTTCTACGTAACACAAGACACTAACCACATGAGATGACACAGAACTAAATAAGATCTATACATTTTTACATAAAGTGCATGTGCGGACGTGTTCTAACAACACAAGACAGTACAATACTACAAAAACAGGACAGTACACACAGTAAATGACAGTGTAGTGCCGACCAGTAAACAGTTTTAGTGTGGACGTGTCAGGTAGTGCAAAATATAGGTGGCAAAGAGTAACAATATAATTTAAAAATGGTATAAATATAAACATAACATGCCATGACTTATTCAACAGATTAGCTTATATTACCAAATATGGACATAGAAGTTATTGCAGTAGCAGCCAGGTAAAGTGTATAATACTGACAAGAAATTAAATAATTTTTTTTTTAAATATAATATTTAATTTCTCTTTAATTTCTCTTTCTATTTAATATTTCTCTTGGATAACTGGAATAATCTGATCAAGCTAAACATTATTTTTAATCCATACAGCTGAAACGCAAGACGTGGTTCAAATAAGATGTAAATCATTTATTAGGTGATTGACAGTTCCTGTCTAGACAAGCTTTGTCTCTGCGTCTTGGTTGGTCAAGTCGACCCAGCTTCCATTCCGCTTCCTTTATTGTTTTAGGAGAATAGATTTTAATTACTCTTCACACATGTATTGGAAATCGCCCAGTTGTGCTCCTAACAGGGTTCTAACATACACATTTATAGCGTGTAAGTACCTGTGCTGAGTTTGGGTGCCCTTTTCTTGCTGAGAAAGATTGAGGTAAAGCTAGATATAGTTGAGAATGACAGTCTTTTTTCAAATGTCTTTCTTCTGGTGCTTTATGAGAACATTACAGTTATAATATTATTATCATATGATTTATTATTTTCCCACAATAATGTTTAGGCTCATTATCCTTGTCAGGATGGAAGTGGATCTGAAGTTTATCCCAGGGACACTGTGCACGAGCTCAGGATCAGAGTTTTATTTGTTACTCATATTTAGCTCGATAAATATGCTAAATTGGTATTGATATTGATATCACCACACACTCTAATGAAACGTTAGCTATAGGCCTGCTTTTTTCCATACCATACCATTCCATAGTTTTGGAATTTTACCAACCAATTATGTTATTGTATTAACCAACTAATCACAAACCCTTCATCCTAACAGAAACTAACCTTCATCAACCAATCACCAACCCTTCAACTCTTCAAGTGTCAGAAAAACTCCTTGTACTCTCTTGAGCACTGTTAAGTATTGAAAATGGCTTTGTTTGGCAACTTTAATACACTCTTGTTCTCATGTGCTCAGGGTCCTGGATTCACAACATTATAGTGCCATATTAGTGGAAAAGTGCTAATAATAGCATTTATGAGTGCACGTTATGAACAAAAATGACACAGATAGTATAATATTCCGTACGATATATTAAAACAAACCGTCGTAGCAGGCATTAATTTAACAAAGGTTTTGGATCATACCAATGTCATGAAACATCAATACATTTACAGGAAGTGATCTGTAAGCTCTAAGATATCAGCGCTCAGAGAAACAGTGCAAAATTGTGGTTTTTTTAAATGCTTCGCATATTGTAATAATGTGTGTGTTAATGATTAAATATCAGTTGTGCAACACTATAGTAGTATTAGTGCACTTTTTTGGTTGCTAGCAATGCAAGCTTTGGATAAAAAATAAATATCCATTCGGAGAACATCCTATTAAATGTATGTTTTTTTGTGTTTTTTTGTTTCCGTTCTTCAGGACAAGTTTGCCGGCACCCATGTTTTCCAGAAACAACTTCAGCATCTGGAGCATACTGAGAAAGTGCATTGGAATGGTACAACACTGAACTTAGTGATCTCATTTTAACATCCTTGTTTTTAAAATACAACAAACACAGGACAGTTACAGGGTGGTACTGGTTATTAGAAGTTAGTAAACAGGTCAAGTGTCTCGTGTTAAACTCGGAATAATGTATAAAAATTATGAAGTAATCATTGGCAAACTGGTGTGGTATAAAAGCAATAAAACACTCTGAAGTGTGCAACTTTAGTGTGGTAACGGTAACTCTGCTTCATCAAACTTTGTGATTATTTCCCAATAACAGTATGACACAAAGTTTATTATTCCTTACTTAATATATTTAATTATTGACTTATTTAGTTACAGTGCTTATTTTTCACAGTTTTCTGATTTCTATGTTTTTGCACCAATTTGCACCTTAATTTTTCTCCCGCTTTAGTCACATTCATTTATTCTAGTCCAGACAAACAAGTTTGGAGTACGAATGAATAGAAATACATTCAGATTTCAGACCACAGGGAGAGTTGTTTGTGTGGTAATATTGTAGTTTGTCATATTTTCATAGCACATTTTTGGTGATAGTTTTCATCACTGTTTCAATTTTTTCCATCTCATTTTTATCTCATTTTTAAAAAAGCACAGTTCCAGACCCATAATATGTAACATGTTCAGGGTGAAAAGATTTCTGTTTGATCTTTTCCTGAATGTTTTTTAGCAGCTCTGCCCTGCTAAACAGCAACAACAAACTATTAGGAAAGCCTGTAATGGTTTCCAGCATGTAAAATAAATTGCTTAAATTTTTGAATTGTTTCCATCAGATTCCTGAAGGGTTTCCTTTAGGGATTTTTTTGGTTATTAATAAACAGCACCTGATCCCAATAAGGCTTTCTTTCATGGGTGGATGAGAACGTGAGAATGAAATTATGTAAGCTATTTTTAGATTGTTGAGGAAATTCCAAACCCATACTTCAACAAGCATTTCTGTCCATACTTTTGTTGACAAAATTAAGACTGTTTCATTAATTAGGTTACGTTTGGAATCCTGTGTAGTTTTATGTTAGCATGGTTGGAGTTACATGTTAATTTCACCCGGACTTTAAAGCTTGTAACGCACAATACATGGATGCATTTTGTTAATTATTCCATAATCTCACCCCAAACCTGAACATTGTCTCTGACTCTTTAGGAGCTGTCTAAGATCACCATGCCAGTCATCTTCAACGAGCCACTCAGCTTCTTACAGAGACTCACAGAGTACATGGAGCACACTTATCTCATCCAGCAGGCTAACGACTCCACTGACCCCATCGAGAGAATGAAGGTAAACACGAAGAATCAGCAGTTAACTTGTAAAATCCAGTTACCTTAGTCAAAGCACAAATTCCAAGTAAGCGATAGTGACACTGGAGAGTTCTTTCATAAATGTTAAATAAAAGTCTCATAGAAAACCATATCAATGATTACACGTGTCATCACAGATGGTTAGGAACAGCACATTTCATTAAACTACCATTACTGAAGCACTAAACTACCATTACTTAAAGCCTATTAGAATCCATTAGAAATATCTAGTGCAGTTTAAAGGGTTTTTTTTTCTCAGCACGATGTTTCATTTAGTAGCCTTTTTTTTTTTTACAGTAAATAATTGCCTACTATTTAAAAGATAAATATGTGTTTGCAGATTTACAGAGCAATAAATGGCAATAGAGTACAATAATTACTCAGAATTTAATGAATAAATACATAGTTTGTACAAATAATAGGTGTGCATGTTGCAAATTGGAAAAGTATAAATTAATAAACTCGTGAAATATTACCTATATGGAAGTAATTGATGCTGATATCCATATTATTTATATGAATGAATAATTAGATAATGTTACAAGAATTGCTTTCCTCACTCAGGTATTTGATAGTGTTTGCCATTGTTATGTTACTTCCTTAGCATTTAGTGATAAAATGCACTTACATATAAACATGTGTAATAAGTAAGTATTACATTATTACCTGTTATTATATTCCAGTTCAGGGGTTCCCAAGCTTTTTCAATAAGTCAGGAGGTGTGTTTGAAAGGGTGCATCTTTTTCAGCTGTCAGGCCCAGGATTTGACCAATGCGTGAAGAATAAAACATGATGGGGTTCGGCGTTAATATAATAATCCACACCAGGGTGGTGCGATATAGCCTGAAGCAAAGGGGCCTGGTGTATGCTTGACACAGGACGTTTTTCACACACACACGCACGCGCGTGTACTGTATGTACAGCTGCAGGATTAAATGCAGCATCCGCTAGATGGGATGCCAGATACAAAAGCATACATCCATGTCCATCTGGTCAAACTGTAAAATGTTTAGTGATTTCATGCACAGCGATGTTAAACACACTGGTGAGCTAATGTCACCGTGATCGTTATCATGGGCTCAAAATCGAAAACTCTGATCTTACATTCAAAAGTATTTATTAATCTAGAAAATCCAGAAGACTGGTATGCAAAACGGACCTTTTGGTAGGTTTGAAGGTGACATGAGAGGTAATAGGAGTTGTAACTGTAATAGGAAAACTGGTTTGTGTTAAATTTTTAGACAGAACGCTAGTTTGTTTAGGAGAGGTAGATCAGTGGGGAAATTTGTCCTGTTTCTGTTGCTGAATTCTTATGCTAGTGCAGAATAATGAAAACATTAAAATAGCACATACATTCCTCATTTAAAATAATAGCACACAAAAACCATTTTCATAGTTGGAGCTTTAATTCTGATAATAATTTGTAAAATAAATGACTAAAACAAAAAAGGAGATTGTGAGAATCTCTCATGACTCATTTATAAATCAAGCGCTTAACCCATGTGGGCTCTGTTCTAATAGCTGTCAATTTTCATGTTACTTTCACTATGTATTTTAATCCAACATGTAAAGTACGACACCCACACCGCCTACATTCCTTCTATTCAAGCATCTTCAGTAACTACTTTATCCTGTATATCCTGTATTTATAAATATTTTTTATATATGTGGGCAATTTCAATACAACTACCTCAGCTGAATGTTGCACAGCATTATACTGCACAAAACAGCTGCACATTTCTGCACTTTATACCGATTATAGTCAGACTGTTGCTGCCACCCATCTTTATGTCCTTACATTATATTTTAAATTTTTAATAAAAATAAAAAAGTTCCCTTTTTCTAAATCTATGTAAATTCTATTTTATGTCATGGACAGCCGTAAAAAGCATTTCACTACATGTTTCACTGTGTACGGTTGTGTGTTTGTGACAAATTGAATTTGAATTTGAATTTTGAATATGAATGTTTAATTCCCATACTTACTAACTAAATACTAGATACTGTACTGACCGTGTAGTAAAATAACATGCATAGTGCTTTATGTAGTGTGTGTGTGTGTTTGTGTGTTTGTGTTTGTGTGTCAGTGTGTAGCAGCATTTGCAGTGTCTGCAGTGGCGTCTCAGTGGGAGAGGACTGGGAAGCCCTTTAATCCCCTGCTGGGGGAGACGTATGAGCTCGTCAGGTAAATGAAAACACACCAGCGCTGACTGACCGTGTTCAAGCCGTGTTTAATTGTTTAATGGACTATTTAGTTCATTTAAAATTAAACATATATCATAAAGTGTGCAAAATCTAAAGGAGTCTGCATACTTTCTGACCCCATTGTAGTTAATAATGAACAGATACTGGCCTCAGGAACACTAATTTATTCTTATATAAAGCCCCACTTTGTTTCATTCTCAGAGAGGATTTGGGCTTCCGGGTGATCTCGGAGCAGGTGAGTCACCATCCTCCAGTTAGTGCTTTCCACGCTGAGGGCCTAGAAAAAGACTTTGTTTTCCACGGGTCCATCTACCCCAAGCTGAAGTTCTGGGGTAAAAGTGTGGAGGCCGAGCCAAAAGGCATCATGACTCTGGAGCTTCCTAAGTAAGAACACGCACACGTCGTCAGTGTAGCACTTCGTGCACGTTTTGCACACAATTATTGCTGTAAAAACACAACAAGCTGTGCTGTTATAGGAGAATAATACACAACACAATGGTGTGGAGTCCCTGCCCTCCCCAAGGTGATTGCTGTCCCATCACAGCACAGCCCGAAGTGTTTTACTCTCCTCATACCACAGCAATTTTATACTTATATTTATAGTTACTTTTTTCTCTCTGTTGAAGATTTTAAAAAATGCAGCTTCTCATGTTACCGTGAAACCGCAAAAAAAAGTAAAATCCTCTCTCCTGAAGATGTCGGAAAACTTAGTTACATCTGTCTGACTGTTACAAAGCACGTACACTGGAGACTCCTTCCATAAATGTTAAATAAACACATTATTCCTTACAGAAAACGTCACCATTTCAATGATTACACACATTTTTTAATCAGTTTATGTGGAACATCTGATGTACAAGTCCCTGTGAATAATCTGTTACTATAGAAACAATAGCATATTAGACTGAATGCGTTAATGTATATCTGTCAGAGCTGCTGTTGTAGAAAATACAATACAATACACAGTGAATACTTCTGATATCAAAGACAAATATAAATAATGAATTTAATAAAGAAAGCCTTTTTATGAGTAGATGTCATAAAACTTTTGACTGGTTCTGTTTGTATAGCCAATGCCAAAAATATTAGCACCCTTCAATATAATGTATAAAAACCATTAAACGATTAACGTCATAGAAAACATGCACAAACACTCATAGAAATAATTTACCTTGCCTTACTTCCCTCTAACATAATTATTTTCATGAGAAAATTTTTTTTTAAATAATATTTTCTCTCAGAAACATATGTGTGGCAAACTTATTGACACCCCCCAAAAAATAGCACTTGAATGCAAACAAATGTCATGACTGTAAACACTTGACACAAATGCACAAAGGATTTAGTGAATTAACGTGAAGATAACACAGAACAGAGATTACACTTGGGGAAATAACTTAGCGAGAAACAAGAACATGCAAAGACTTGCAACACAAGCAGGAAATGTCTTCAGCGTGTGATTAACTCGAAACCAATAACCAACTCGAAAAAGATAGAAACCAATGAAAAAAAACAAAATCAAAATAACAAGAAAAGCAAGAAGCAGAGAGCATGTGTATATAACACAAATTATTATCCTTAAAACATTTTTTAAATTGTTCTTAGTCTCATATTTTGGCCAAAATGCACACACGTAAAATTCATCTGTTTATTTATATCGTAATATACTTTTCATGAAGGGTGCCAATGATTCTGGAGTGGACCATATGATAACTAATACGTGGTGATGAATGTATTTGAGTTCAGTATAACTGATAAATGTGTTAGAAGTAATTTAGCCTGATGATGATTTTACTCTTTCCAGATGTAATGAGGCATATACATGGACAAACCCGACATGCTGCGTTCACAACATCATCGTGGGGCAGCTTTGGATTGAACAGTACGGTAACGTGGAGGTGATCAACCACAGGTGAGTGATCGGGGAATCACCTGGCTGATCATACCTGGGTAAAGGCAACCTTTAAAGGTTCTACAGTGCCTCATAGAATTCAACTAGAGTTAGTAGTAGCAAAAACTGTCATGACATCGTTTTCAAGCACACTTGTACATTTATCCGCTTGAAATTTATGACACTATAAACATGCAAATTTAGCTCATGCTGATAATTTCATACTGATTTACTAGAATGGTCAAGAGTGTCATCACTGTCCTGTTTTTCTTTACAATAGCTCTTGTGAGCTTTTAAGCTCCAGAGTTATCATTGTATTGTTATCTGCATGGGAGTTCCACATTTGTATAAAAGTGGTTCACTCGATGCATTCACCTGGCTCCCTAAGCGATAAAAAGGTATTTAATTGATACGTTATGAAAGCCATGACATAGAAAACAATTAAACGCTTTATACAAATTGCATTTCCATACCTGTCTAGGAGCAACATCACTAATTCAGCTTCATCTCCTTCAAAAGGAATAAATGAGTCCATCTTGAAAAAAACACATATTTTTCCTTTCAAAAAAGACTGGGGGGCGGAGTGAAGCCGTGTTTGGTCGTGACTATAAAAAGAGGGCTGTGTAACACAAATAAGCATTACGGCAAATAACACAGTTTTTACAAAGCGGTTTACTCCACCAGATAATACACTTGTGCTGAGGCCATGGCTTAAATCATTATTATTTGATCATGGTCTACAAATTTTCCCAGGCTCTTTGTATTAGTAAGACATTTTTAAAAATCTGTGATGTAGTACAGTTGCGTGTAAAAGCCCACCCCTCTATAGTTTAAAAAAAATATATACACAATATATATATTTAAAGAGGGCAACATTGCATAAGTTGTCGACTAAAAACTTTTGTAGTCAGCTTTAACCCTTAGAACTCAATGCCTAATTTACATTTCTAATAGATATGTGGTGTATAATGTATCATTATCAATCGATTATAGTTTTCCACACTAATAAGGCTATGTGACTAGTGTAGTTTCAAGTTAAATCATTAACAATGAAAAACAAGTGAAAATCATGATGTAGATGATCCAAATAACCAACTTGAGAATTGAACAGCAAATAAATAAAAAATACAAATATATAATCTGAACAGAATAACAGCAAAGTGGGATTATTATTGTGATTTTTTTTTTTTGTGATTTGAAAATTAAAATTTAGTCTCTATGCCAAATAATTCCCAAATTATGACTCGATATATAAGACGTGATCTTTCATGTCACATTGAGGATTAAAGATGCACTTGGTGTCGCACACATGATATACTGTCTATAATGATACTGACAGAATGGTCAACTGCGTGCTCCAAATCCTCTGCACTGGTTTTCTGATAGAACTGGAGAGAAGTGCTGTCTCAGCTTCAAACCTTGTGGTCTTTTTGGCAAAGAGCTGCACAAAGTAGAGGGCTACATTCTTGACAAAAGGTAAACGTTGTTTCATTTTAATTTCCCTAATACACTTTACTAACTTTATGTCATGCCACATGTTATGGACCTTTTTTTAAAAAGGAAACTCATTCATTTTGCAGCAAGAAGAAAGTGTGCGTTTTGTATGGGAAGTGGACGGAGTGTATGTACGCAGTGGATCCGGCAACGTTTGAGGCTCACAAGAAGAACGATAAGGCCACAGATGGGAAGAAAAGCAGTAAAGAGGTGTGGTCTTCTTCTCTTCTTCTGCTCTAGCTGTGTTTCAAGTATTTGAATGCAAATTAAGCCTGACCTATATTCTATACGTTATCGTTTCTATAGTACAAAGTGTGTAATTTGAGAGAGAAAAACGAGAGGCTGTTTAGGGAAAACTGTTTACAGCTGCTATACTGTAAGAGAGACACGAATTAACTTGTTTCATGGTCGATCCACAACATGAAATATAACTATAAATGGATAAAAAAAAGTGTGTTGCTCGTTAATAAATTAAAGTTTTAATTGTTGCTAAATTGTGGTATAAGATGAATAAAATACTTCAGGATGTACTGTTATAGGAAAATAATCACTTTTGGTCATTGTGTGTCCTTACTTATGATATGATAGCCATACTATAGGTGCACACTCATTCATTAAATTACCCAATCCTTCTCCAAGACTCCTCCCTCCATTCAAAAGCGACACACCCCCGAAGCCACAGAAATCTACCTTCAGAAGTGAAATGGAGTGAGCAGGATGGATTAGAGATGTTGATACAGTTGATTTCCAGGACATAAGACATAATGACATAATGACTCTGATTTGTATTATTATTGTGATTTGTCACAATCTCATTGCGCTCCTCAGGGGTCCAGTGCTGAGTCTGAGGAAAGCGAACAACCAGGCGGTGACTCGGTGGAGGAGATTCCAGGCAGCCAGTTACTTTGGAAAATCAAACCACGACCAGCCAACTCCGCTCAGGTCTCTCCCCAGCCCGAACACACACACTCACGGCCATTTTTTCATTCTTCATAACTAGATTATTACATTCTGGAGGCTCACTCAATCTGACAAAGAGATCTGTGTTTCTTTCTCCTTTTCTGCTGCAGATGTACAGTTTCACATCATTCGCCATGCAGCTAAACGAGCTGGATGAAGACATTGAAGCTGTAATTCCCAAAACCGACTGCAGAATGAGACCCGACATCCGCGCCATGGAAAACGGAGACATTGGTAATGTTTGGATACACACATGTGTATGCTAAAAAATTCAGAATTTAATGCCATCATTTACACTGGTTTGTCTTTCATTTTCTTTGTCTTTATCTCTGCCACCAAAGTAACTAGACGTTAAATAATAATAATAATAATGATAATAACAACAATAATAATACATATAATTTAATATTAAATTTTATTATTATATAATATAATAATTTATATTCTAATGCTAATAAAATACTAATATTTATATTTATTATTGTAATGATATGATCATAACCATTATATTTTGTATTATTATACGGATTAGAATATTCATAGAATATTCATTACAATCATGTGTATTGTAATATAGCTATTACAATTATAATGCAAATACTAATTATTATTATTATTATTATTATTATTATTATTATTAATGGCAATAGTTATATTAATATTTCTTTAATATTATTATAAGATATTAAATTTTGAATTATAATATAATTAGCAGTTCGCATCACCTGATTTTTTTTTCATCCAAAAATATATCCTAGACATTTTTTCATGAGCTTAATTTTGACCTTTGACCTTCTGCCTCGTGCCCTCAGATTTAGCAAGTGAGGAGAAAAAGAGGCTGGAGGAAAAGCAGAGAGCAGCACGCAAGAGCCGAGCCAAGTCAGACATGGACTGGAAGACAAGGTGTGTGAGATTTTCCTTCTCTTGATTTCTTTCAGTATAGATGTGATGTAGTAAAGCTCATGCCTTAAAGCTCGTGAATACACACTTCACACAAAGCTGGCAATTTTATCACACTGTCACACTAATAATTGTGCACTATATATCGGGCCAGTGCATTGTCACACATGTTAGACACTACAACGTGCATTAGATTATGTGCAGTGTATGAATGAGCTGTTACTATAGAAACGATAACGTATAAGAACAAGTGCATTAACGTAAACCTGTGATTTGCAGCTACTCTACTGTCCGAGCTGCTGTTCTAGAAAATATATCAATACCTTCTGACCAATCAGAATCTAGGATTCAACAACACTGTGTTAAAAACAGATTTAAGTGTTTATACTTTTCTATTTTAACTTGTGTGAAAAATCTGAAGCTGTAGTTTGACTTTTATCAGAGTATTTATTATATAGAAGAGTAATTGCACTTTTATTTGAGTAAAAGTGTTTGTATACTACGCAGCTTCTGTGAAGTAACTAGATTCTTTATTTCCACACTAACTGCACTAATGCTACAACCCTTGTCTGTTTTTTTTGTACCTGCCTCCCATCTGTCCTGTGGCTTGGCTGTGGTGATTAGAGGCTCCGCCTCTGGCCCCAGGTTTGCCCTGCATGCTTTATGCTGATTTTTTTTTTAGTGTAGCTTGTTGATGGTTTGCATTTCTGATAACAAGACTGTGAATCAGGACACGGAAATAAGTAAGGAATAACACACCTCATGCCATGCTGTTATCTGAAAATAATGCATGACAAAGTGTGTTATTCCGATTACATCACAGTGATTCACCAACAGTTACATTTATTTATTTATTTATCAATAATCCATCATGCTTTTTAACTGTTTATAGTTACATTAGTTGTGGAACCTCCACAAAACTAAACAGCTCCTGTTCTTTTTTACGTTATAGCAGTCGTAAACAGCCATTCTCTCACCAGCCTCTCTTTTTTTCTCTCTGTGTTGATGTCAGTAAAGTAGTTACTGCAAAGCTGAGCTGCATTCTTGGAAGATTTAGCACATTATATTACTAGGAGGCATTCTTTCACCATTTAGTTGTCATTTTGTTGTTTTCAGCTTTTTGTGAGCTTTGCCTTTTATGGAGATTTGTGCGCATGGCTAAATGTACATGAAAGTTTGGAGACACGACTGAAATGTTTCTCATGATCTTAAAAATCTTTTGATCTGAAGGTGTATGATTAAATTTTTGAAATCAGTGTTGAAGACAAAAATAGAATTGTGCCAACATATTCATTTCTTTCATTAGAAAACTAACATTTTATTTACAAAAAAATATTTTTTTAAATGGATGACTTGGAGCGAAATATTCCAAAAAGCAGCCAATAAGTGTCCAGTGTAGGTGGGAACTCCTTTAATACTGTTTAAAAATCATCTCAGGGAGTTTCCTCAAGAAATCGGTTGAGAAAATGCCAAGAATACATTTCTGGAAATTCTAGGCGAAAAGGGCGTCTACTTTGAAGATGCTAAAATACTAAATTATTTAGATTTATTTTGGAGTTTTAATCACAACATAATTCCCACAGTTCCATTTGTGTTATTCCAGATTATTTTGATGATTTTATTATTATTATAAAATGTGGGAGAAAAATAAAAATAAAGAACTTTTGACTGGTAGTGTAAATCTGCTGTACCGTGAGCATTCTTGCACTTTATGAGTAATTACCATTTCTCAAGATGAAAGAAAAATTTGTGAAACTTTTGTAAATCTTGTAAATCTTGTGGGAATTTTTTGTTCAGTTTTATGAGCCATTCACGCCCCATTTACTTTATTATAAAATTAATAAATGAGGCACAGTGCTTGTGTAAATTGTGACTCTTCTCTGTTCTCTTTCGTTTTTTCAAGCAGGTGGTTTCATCAGGGTCCAAACCCTCATACCAACTCTCCGGACTGGCTCTTCTCCACCTCTTACTGGAACCGAGATTACTCCCAAGTGCCTGATATTTACTGAGACGACCTACGATATCGTAAAGCTAGGCCACGTGGGATATTTGTGTGATAAACTTGTTTCTTAAATGGAACAGGTTTATCATACCTGCAAGTTCCCTTTATATTATTATTATCATTGGGATTTTTTTTTTTAAAGGAAAATGTTCTTACTTAATTCTTCATGCACATAAATGATAAGGGTGGAGTAATTTGATTCAGTAATGTAAAGTCAATCATATGATGGGTTACTCAAGCTGCCCTAATATGAAAAAAGTAATAAGAATTATAATTGAGGATAGAAATGATTTTTTTGTGTGTGTGTGTGTCATTGGACAATCATCCAATTTTCTAAACAATTAGAACACAAGTACACTGCTAGTTTTTAATTATGTACTAAACTTTATATTATTTATTTCAGAGCTCTTTTTATGCTTTACTTTTTCACTAATGCACTGAATATTTTACAGTAATATTTACTACAGATGTGTGGCTTTACACATGTTTCTTCGGCTTGGATTTAATTTTTTGTTCTCAATAACGACGAGACGATACTGTTTTCATCATCTTGTGATGTGTAGTGACTCATTATGGTGTGTGTGTGTGTCTGTGCGTGCGTGTGCGCATGTATGAGAGTGAGAAAGAGTTATTCCTATTCTTGAAAACCTAATAATGTGAAATATTACTCTACGATAAGCAGATTATATTTAACTCAGTTGGTTTAAGGCTGCTGTTTATTTTATAGTTACTCCAGAATTATGTAAATTATTAATACCCTTTGTTTTGTGTACATCACAAAGTTGTATAGCTGGATTTACTGGCCTGCTGAATAAAACCCTTAGCAGACCCACAAGCAGGTTTCCGTCATTAAGGTCACACCAGTGAAAAATAAATCATTTAAAACATAGCCATTATCTGATCAAACTTGATTCATTCATTCATTTTCAGGAAACACAGGAAGCATCCTCATCAGGATGGTGGTGGAGTCTATCCCAGGAACACTGGGTGTGAGAAGGGAATACACACTTGATGGGACACCTTCACATGGCATCACACACACTCATTCTCACATAGTGGAAATTCCGAGACACCAATCCCTTTATGCATGTCCATGCATGTTTTTGGGAGGTGGGAGGAAAGCAGAGAAACTGGTGAAACTAGAGGAAACCCACATTTAGAATATGCAAAACTCCACACAGGTTAGGGACGGAAACACAATGACACTATTTGTATCAGTATCTGTTTAGTGCTCCAAGTATACCCAAAGTGGGCATGGCCTAAACTGGAAGGGTTTCTTTTTATTATTAAATATGAGCACTACCACTAATATGAACACTGTATCTAGACCTGGAAACACTGGAAAATCCCACTAGAAATGTCAGCAGTGTGTGTGTGTGTGTGTGTGTGTGTGTATATATATATATATATGTATGTATGTGTGTCTGTGTATGTATGTATAGTTTTTAGGCACATGCAAAGAAATGCAGAGCAAAGATGCCTTCAAAATAATGAAATTAAATGTTTCTACATTAAAAAAAAATACTGTAAAGAGTAGGAAACAGTAGTAAAGAAACAAAGTCAATATTTGGTGTAACAAAAAAAATAAAAATTGCAGTCCTAGGTAGAATTGTTGCAGTTTTATAAGGAAATGAGCTGTAAGTTTTATTGAGAATCTTGCAGAATCAGACACGGATCTTCTGATGACTTTGACTGTCACACTTGCTTCTTATTTTTGTAGCAAAACCCAGCAGCCTTCATTGTGTTTTTTGTCTGAAAAGTGGTTTCTTACATAATGTGCTGCTTTCTTTACTGACATGCAAGCATTTTTCTGTAACATTTAATTTTGTGCTAGAAAACTAATGTTTGGAAATCTAAAATGTTTTTGTACTGACTCGATAATGTAGAAGTAATAAAATAAAAATCTATAACAAAGTTTGTACTAAAAAAAATAGGGTGCCTAAAACTTTTACGCAGTACTGTGTATATATCCATCCATCCATCCATCTTCTATACCGCTTATCCTTCCTTCAGGGTCACGGGGAAACCTGGAGTCTATCCCAGGGAGCATGGGTGGGGCACAAGGCGGGGTACACCCTGGACAGAGTGCCAATCCATCCCAGGGCACAATCACATACTGTGTATATATGTTTATATTTATTTATATATGCATATGTGTGTATATGTGTGTGTGTGTGTGTGTATATATATATATATATATATACACACACACACACACACACACACACACACACACACACACACACATACATATATGTATATGTATATATACACATATAAATAAATATAAACAGTAGACATTAATCTCTGTTGCATGTTTTTGAGAATATTACTTAAGAAGTAATGTATAAGTAGCACATTCCTATAAACAAAATATAATAATACAACTGATGCCTTTTCTTATTTTTTATTTTTATCATTGCTGTGACATTGCAAGACATAGACTATAAACATGAAAATGAGCTAATTAATAATGATCAAAACCCTACCTTTTCTTTTAAATTTGATTAAACAATTATTTTTAAACTTATTTTTAGAAGAGGTGTTATTACTATTTGAAATCCTTCACTGTTGCATGAATTCTTTGATTTTAAAATCAGAAATTTGGCATTAATTATATGCATGATTCATATCAGTTATAGTACCTGAAATAAATTGACAGTGTCATGGAGCAGATATGTGCAGAAGTGGATTTTGTAATTGAATGGTGGTATTTGACACTCGCAGGTCAGAGAGGAGTGTGTGACGTCCAGAGTCGTCCTCATATCCTAAACTAAATTACACGAAGGACTTAAAATAGCTCCGGTTTGGTGTTTGCTCCATTAGGATGTGTCAGGGGTTTGTAGATAAGTTCATGACCTCACCTTTTTGCATCTAACCCTTTTCTGTTCCCTATTATTAATTGTTTATTGAACTGATGTGATTGTGGAGGTATAAAAGTAAGAAATGAGGTTGGACTTCTCATACAGCTTCAGTATTATCAGACTAAATCCAGATACTGTGCTCATCGGCATCATGATCAACGAGCGTCTCCTGATTCTCACACTCACCTGCTATGTCTTACTCTGGATTGGAAACTGTGAAGATTTAGTCGAGATCCGTTCAGTTGAAGATGACATCAAGGCGCAGGAGGAAAAAGAGCTGGTGAGTTTTCTTTTTAAGGCTTAATAAAAGACTAAATTACATGTCATTCTTTTCCAACACAGCTGAGGTGTTTCTGAAAGTACATGCTTTATAGAGACAGATTAGATTAAAAAAAAGAAAGATCTTAATCCTGTGTTCTTATAGATCGAAGCTCTTCAGGAAGTCCTTGAAAAACTGAGGAATAAACAAAATCCATCCACTGAGAAGAGGTTAGGCTGGGTTCCTTCGGTGAGTCAAATTTTAGACAAAGTATATATCTATCTAGCTATATATATATATATATATATATATATATATATATATATATATATATATATATATATATATATAAATTATATTGTGTGTGTGTCAAAATCTTACTCAGTTAAAAATGGAGTATCTAGTCAAAACGTTTACTCAAGTCAAAAAGCTGCTAAAACTAAAGCGACTACATCGTGGCCTGAAAACATCCTTCAGTCTCTGCAAGTTTGCCGCTCACATGCATGATAGCTAGAAATTAACTTGCTGTCTGTTAGCTACTGGAATCAGTGCTACTCTAACCAGGCATTAGCAAAGAAAACAGGCTAAATTCCTTTTGTTAGCAAATGGGGAAAAAATTCCTCACCTTTTTTCAGATTAGATGGAGTTCATGCCGTCTAGGGAGGCAAAAGAGACACCTTATTTTATACAATCATATTGAAACATTTTATTGAGGTAGGGCCAGGAGTACTCATTCCCACTGCAGTCCAGTGAATTATCCATGTTCAAACACGCACAGACAGCTGTAGCACTAATAACATTGTGTAGCATGAGAAGGCTGAATTTGATGAATTGGCATGATTCTTGATTTTGTTTCCTACACTGAATAACCAGATAATAAACTGAAATGACTGGATGCTAAACTGAGCCTACTGATGTATAGTCTATAGCCATTGCTTGGATGAGAGAAATTTACATTTAAATTTAAATTTACAAAAAATGTTTGCTTGGAAATGTAATTAAGTATTCAATTCAATAATCCAATAATACTCAATTAAAGTATAAATAGCTCAAAATAATACTTATTTTGGAGTATTTAATAAATGCAATTACATTATATATATAATATATATATAAAACCTATATATTACCTTATATTCCACTCTTGACATACACACATAATGTTCTTGTGTGCATAGCTTTACCTCATGCTTTAACACAACATGTTCATGCATATACTATTCTCATCCTCCTGTATACTTCTGTGCATACTCATACACACTCTCACAGTCATTTGTTATGTTCATCTTATGAAAGAATGTATTTTATGTGTATTAGAGGTAAAGTTTCCATAATGGTTAATACTGGTCAGTACTTGATCAGTATTAGTGGTGTGCATTGCTCCTGAGATTATACGATGTGAATCTCGATATGTAATCTAAGATGCATTAAACATTTCAAGTAGCCAACTATTCAACATAATGCAATATGATTTAACGCTGTTTCTATATGATATGACGTTTAATACACTGAACACACAAGTCACACCTCCTTCACTAAGACTGATATACACACAGAGATAAACACACAGAGGCTATGCTTCCTTCATGGGACTGACACATACACACAGAGAGGACACGCCTCCTTCATAGGACTGACTCATACACACAGAAAGTATACGCCTTATACGTTGGATCAACATACACTCACTCACACACACTGAACAGCTTATTAAACCAGTGTGATTCATGAAGACTAACTGTTTAACCCTCAGTGTAATTAATGTTTCAGTGTGACGCAGGTGAGCAGTGTGTCATTCGTAAAGGTGCTCGTTTTGGGAAGGTGTGTACCTGTCCTGGTGGAACCACGTGCAGCTTCTCCATCCTGAAGTGTCTGTGAGGCGATGTGGCTTTTCTCCTTTACTATATCTCCCAACTGTAAATAGTGGCATCCATAAATTAAATAAATGCATTTTATAAATATCACCTTTAATGGTGTTCTTATGGCATGTCAAGAGATCTTGCCAATGGAGTCAACCTTTTTTATACAGGTTTTCAATCCAATCACATACATCTGATAGTAAAGTGTCTCATTTTAGGATCTAACAGTGGCTCTCTGCTACTCCTGGGAATTAAACTGACCACCTTAAACTGACCTCCAGTCAGTTCTGACCTCTGGTCACTTCTGTGCTAGTGAGCGCGACTTACAAATCCTACAAACCGTTGAAAGCATCAAGTGAATAAAGAGAGACTGTTATAGGAAAATAATCAATGACAAGGTGGTGTGATGAAGCAGTGTTACAGTTACCACCCCAAAGGTTTGATTATTTTCCTATAACAGCATCTCCCAAAGTGTTTTATTCCACAGCAATTTGCCAATAATTACAATTTTTTAATTAATTAAAGAATTGTGAATCTACAAGCAATCATAATCTGAAAGACAAAGGACAAATGGTGGAATATATAACTTATATTTAAAAAATTAAATAAAATTAACATTTTTATTTATAAACTGTACATGACATACACTCCACAGAATCTTAGATAATTAATAAATGGACTAACAATGTGCTGTTATTTAATGAAGATATATTTATAATCATAGATATGGTGAACCTTCTGTGTAAGGAGTTATTTTGCATTTTTGGAAGGAGTCTCCAGTATCAGTTAGAGGGTTTTCCACCACTGTAAAGTCTAAAGATGGTGGATGTTGTGTTTTTCAGTTTCTCTGTAACATGACAAGATGAATGTCTTGTCTTATTAACTTCTAAAGATAGAGAAAAAAAGAGAGGCCGGTGAGAAAACTACTGTTTATAGCTGAGAACTAGAACTAACTTGTTTCATGAACATTTCACAAAATTAAACTTAACCAAATGCATAAAAAGTGACACATTGTGTTCTAATTAATAATGTATTGTTATTGTTGGCAAATTGCTGTGGGTTAAAAGGAATAATACACTTAAATCGCTTTCCTTTGCGTTAGGTTGAAGCGTGTTTCACCACTGAGGAACACTGAAGCAGCAAGATCTTGCATTATGTGTTTTTAGACCTCAAAGAAGGATACGCCAATAAGACAGAAGGTGAAGACCTGAGATGTCATGAAGTGTTCTGAATAATCTGTAAACGAGAAATCACATAACCAGTGAGAAGTGAGAAGTGAGTTTAAATAATCAAGTCTAGAAATAACCAGGACTTTGAAAAGCATTTAAACAGATTCTGTACTCAGACACCACTAGATGGTGCAAAGTGAATAGTTTCTGAAGCTGTGTGTACTATAAAGCTTCAGATAAGTAACAAATCATAATGAAATATCAATATTGTGTTTTTATTAAATCAAAACAGCTTTTAGACTGAGTTTAGATTGTAGGTTTTAGCATTAGACACTTATGCAACCCACTATCCATCCATCCATCCATCTCTCTCTCTGTCTATCTATCTATCCACCCATTCATCTAGCCATCTATCATCCATCCATCCATCCATCCATCCATCTATCCAGCCATTCATCTAGCCATCTATCATCCATAAATCCATCGATCCACCTTCCATCTATCTATCTATCTATCGATCTATTTATCTTCCATCCATCTTCCATCCATCTATCTATCTATCTATCTATCTATCTATCTATCTATCTATCTATCTATGAGGTCAGGCCTTTGTGCAGGCCACTCGGGATCTTCCACTCCAACCTTTGCATGTCTTTATGGATCTTGCTTTGTGCACGGGGCATTGTCATGATGAAACAGGTTTGGCCCTCCCAACGAAGGGAACATTTCAATGTTACAGCATACAAAGGCATTCTATACAATTGTGTGCATCCACCTTTGTGGCAACAGTTTGGGGAAGAGGAACACCCATGCATGAGTGTGATGTTAAGATGTCCACATACTGTACATTTGGCCATATAGTGTATCTATATCTATCTGTATCTAATTTTGGAGGCCTTGTTGCCCTGCCTTCTGTAGTACTGGGTCATTTGCATGTTGCATACTGTCCTTTGTGATGACCCTCACAAACATCTCCTCTCCCTGATGTTCCACATAGGAGGGTTGATGAATGGGTTTTTTTTTTTAAAAGCAGACATTGTTGAAGTCCTGTGAGGACTTCAAAGGAAAGTGTAATGCACTAGGGTTCACTGAATGGTCTGATGAGGATGAAAATTATGTAAACCTTAAACAATGACGCTATGGCTTCCACACACACCTCAAAAAGCTGATCCAAGTTGAACAGTGCTCTCAGTTACCTTCATCAAAACACCAACTGAGGGAATATATTTTGAAAGAACAGTGTTCATCAATCCACTACAGTTTCTAGAGACATTTAGAATTGGTGCCAAATTGCATTGAAGCTATCATGGTGGCTTGTGGTGGCCCAACACCTTTGCATTGACAGCTATCATGGTGGCTTGTGGTGGCCCAACACCTTACTAACACACTTTACATTTTCTATCTCTCCATTTTCTGTTCCATTTATCCTTACTGAGTCATGGGGAACCTGGAGCCTATACCAGGAGGTATGGGGCACAACGTGGGGAACAACCTGGACGGGGTGCCAATCCATCACAGGGCACAATCACACACACATTCATACACTATGGACACTTTTGGATATGTCAATTAGCCTACAGTGCATGTCTTTGGACTGGGGGAGGAAACTGGAGTACCCGGGGGAAAACATGCAAACTCTGCACACACAGGGCCACAGCGGGAATCGAAACCTCAACCCTGGAAGTGTGAGACAAACACGCTAACCACTAAGCCACCATGCCCCCCATCACACTAATCACACTATATACAGAAGGTGTACTCACCTTCCTTATATCTACTCATGGAGCTGAGAACCAGGTGGCTGCTTAATGAACAAGTACAGTAGTGCACTGATTGTAGTATAGATACCATTATTCCAAATCCCGTGTAGTACTCTCGTTTTGGTAACAGAGAGTGGAGCTGAATCCCAAATAACTTCTTATTAGTCATATAGTGCACTATGTAGACTATAGACATTATTTTAAGCCCTATATTTTGCACTATTACACTAAATCCCAAATGACTCTAGTTTTTAAAATTATTAAGAAAATATGTAGCTGAATTCCAAATGACTCCTTATTAGATGTATAGTGCACTACATGTCTTGTAAAAGCCACAGTTTCTCATACTATAATGTGACCATGATTTTGCGCTGCTGAAAGAGCAAACGTTGCATAAGAAAAGAGGAACAGTAGCTGAAAATAAACATCCAATGTCTGGTATAACACTACCCCAATAATATCTCATTTATTCAAGGAATAAAACACTCTGTTTCATGCTGTTATAAGAAAATAATCAACAACAAGGTGGTGTGATGACAGTGGCAGTGTTACTGTTACCACCTCAAAGGTTTGATTATTTTCCTATAACAGCATGTCCATGTCCAGCAAAGTGCTTTATTCCACAGCAATTTGGCAATCATTAAAATGGTTTAATTCATTAAAGAATGGCACGTCATACTTTTATACATTTATAGTTAAGTTTAATGCTCTGTGAGACAAATGAGTTCCTGTTCTCACTTATGTTATGGCAGCTATAAACAGTCATTCTTCAGACCAATCAGAATCCAGAAATCAATACGGCTTGTGTAAAATAAATAAGTAATGAAGTACTGGAACAGCTGATGGACCATTTTATCAGCTCTGCATTCCATACAATACATCAATCCATTTTCTATACCGCTTATCCTACTGGGTTGCAGGGAACCTGGAGCCTATCCCAGGGAGCATCGGGCACAAAGTGCCAATCCATCACAGGGCACACTCACGTACACATTCACACACCCTGCCAATCAGCCTACCATGCATGTCTTTGGACTGGGGGAGGAAGCCGGCATACCCGGAATAAACCCCCGCAGCACAGGGAGAACATGCAAGCTCCGCACACATGGAGGGAATCGAACCCCCAACTCTGGAGGTGTGAGACGAACATGCTAACCACTGTGCGCCCCATACAATATATATTGAATAAAGAATAGAACCTAAAGAATAAACTCTAATCAACTTTATTGTTATTTAGAATAACAATTATTATATTAAATGTTTAATGAGACATAAAATATCACAATAAAAGTGTGTGTGTGTGTGTGTCTGTGTGTGTGTGTGTGTCTTAAAAGAACCACTTGCTAGACATTGTGTACTTTTTTATGTAGTAGAAAATTTGCACCTACAATCAGGAGTGACAGTAGTATCACAGGCAGGTCATGGTAATATCTACCATGAAAGGCGCTTATACCTCTTTTTTACTTTCCATATTAAAAATTTTTTACACTTTACAAAACAGTGGGTTGGATTAAATTTTATTTTATTTATTTATTTTATTTTCATTAACATTAAATATTCTTAAAAATACACAAAAATAGTGATTATGGTATATATGTATAAACATGGTAATATAGCCTAATGAGATTTTTTAAAAAGTTATTTTTACTTTTTTATTAAAATTAAAGGTTGAACGTAATACCCAGTTTCCTTTTTAAAATACATAAGCAATGAATATTTAAAAAATTATGTATAATTTTTTTTTGCCAATTTTTGCCAAGATTTTAACTTTTCATTACCATTACAAAAAAGTCATTCAAACCGTGGATGAGGTTTTAATTTTTACATTTATGTAAAAACATTTATGTAAAAAATACTGCTTACTAAAAAAAATCCTTATTTTTTTCCCCCACATTTAATCGTGCAAAAGTCAAAATTAGCGACAACGTCGGTGCAGAATCCGGGCGTCGCTTCTGCGAGATTTGATTGGCTCAACTGGCCTGTCCATCATTTTATACATCCCTGGTTTAAATAAGGGGGCGTGGTTATTGTGCTTCATGCTACTAAAAGTTCTCAACATGGCGTCGCAGAGCATCGACGGAGTGAAAACGATGGAAAACGCGAGTGCAATTTCATCCCATCCCGGTTTTAGCAGCGAGAAATATTCTTTACTGGTCGTGGTCGGGGAACACACCGCTGCCGGCTCTGTGGAGTATCTAGTTTCGGAGATTGAACGAGGTAAAGTTTGTGTTTTTTCCTGATAAATCGTTGCAGTGAATCAGGAGGCAGCAGGGCTTCCTTCGTATTTAGGGTCTGATCCGATTTACAGATGATTAATAGTGAAGACTTTAAGCTCACTTTAAAATAAAATCGGCTACATCTTCCACTTATAATAGGATGTGACAGCTTTTTCGCTGCACACAAACATCCTTTAACAATAACAAGAGTTCTGTGATTACTGGCTGAATCCGAAATGCTTCTTTATTTTAGTCTAGGGCACTAAAGAAGAAGCACTCCCTCATGGCACACTATGTAGTGCACATACTGTATACATCCTACGCCCTAGTGAGTGGGGAGCTGTAGACATAATCCATTAGTTTTCGTAGAATATAGAAGTCATTGTTTTTAGCTTATGTGGTGTATTTGGGATTTAGCCCATGGTAAGAAATAAAGTGCACTGGCTGGACTTCTCTATTTCCGAATAGATTGAATGAAGTGAAGTGACTTGACTTCAAGTGAATGAAGTGATATTTGTGAGTGTAAAATGTACCTGATTTTAGGGTAGGTTTTTTTAAAAGGATGTTTTAAGCTGTCCCTGAAATCAAACTTGCTGTTTCAGAGCTTTTTGTGCCTGTCCCTTCATGTTATGGACACCAAATATGATGGTGCATTTAGGAACAACACATGGTTTTGCTGTGTGTCTTCTCCCACATTATTCCCTTTTCCAGCCATCACTTGCTGGAGAATAAACAGTTGGAGGTAGTCTCTTTTTATCTACCACTCTGACACATCACATGTCTCTTGGTGATGGCCCTGTGGCTCTTCATCACCACACTGCTGACGCTCGACCTTGGCTCAAACATGTACAGCCTAACTCCAAAAACATCTCATCATCTAGGATATCATCCTGGTTTGAGTGAACGGGCATGGGTGAAGGCGGCAATGAGAGAGCCTCCAAAGCTGAAAAAAGACTTGTTAATCTTGTCGTGGTTCTCCATATTTAGCTAGTTCATTAAGCTACTGTCAGGATTGTTTAAATTCAGCGCAGGGTATGAAGTATCTCAAATGTTATTGGCTGTTGTGACAGCAAGCACTTCAACACCCCATCACTCTGACTTCCTGTTTCAACTGGAAATGCTGATCAAATCATGGCTCTCAAACCACTTTAAACAGTGAGTATTGTATGTACGTACGTATGTATATGAGCACTTGTCTTCAAACACTGGGGCTAATTTTCATTTTATAGACCCTTTAAGGATGCTAGAAAATATATCTAGTCCTAATGGCACACAGCGTACATCTGCAAACATAGGTTATATATGCAGTGCATCAACTTACACTCTCAGATCTGACAGGAAACTGCTGAGTCGACGTGTCTTCTCCATGACTGCACAGTTCTAATAATGAACAGCAGAAATGCTGAAGCTGGGCCACTTGAAAATAATTATAACCATGTGGTAGAACACAGCCTTCGTACAGAACAATTCTGAAATGCACTCATACCATTTCTGTGGTTTGTGTTATTTTCTAGTGAAATTGGCTGGAAATAAATCATTTAAACCACTGCAACCCTCACCAGGATAAACAAGATGAGGACAGTTAATGAGTGAAGGCAGTGAACGTGAACATTCACACTAGCAGGTGATGGATTGTGTGTTGCTTGTTGTTTGCTTCTCTGGGCGTGGCCTGTCCAGTGTTTTTTATTTTGTGATCGTTGTGGCCAAAATGTTTGATTTTGCTGTGACTTTTTTCAAAATTTGTAATGCGATTTGCAGATCATTTTGTGCTTTCTTTTCACGGAAAGCTACTTGAATTGGTGAAATTGCAGTTGTAGGAAATGGTCTTTCGCAGTGATGTTTGTTGGTAAATGAGATCTTTTAGCTGTACTCATGTCTGATGCACGTGAATCGAAGAGGGCTTTGACTGAAGTGTTTTGTGATGGCACTTGACGCTTCTTGGCCCGAATCTGTGGAATGTTTTTATTTATATATATATTTTTTTTATGTTGTCTGTCTGTTATTGAAATATTGCGGCGTTTCTGAATATTGCGAAGTCCCAATGCTTTGCAGAGTTTTCTTCCATACTGTTTCTGACGAGGGGAACTAAATCATCAGATCACATGCTCTGCAGAATTGGTTTGAGGAATCGTTTGAGCTGATTGTTTGGATTTAATGCTTTACAGCATCATATCTAACTGGGCAATAATGTTACTTGTTACTGTTGCTGAAATCATGCATGTACATGGAATGTAATAACTCATGGTGAGGTAGTTGACTAGTTAACTGCACTAATACAGACTAAAGAAAATGAATAAGTTCATGATTGTTATCCTCTTTCTAACAAAGTTTATGACCTTGAAAAGGTAATCATTTTATTGGTGAATGTTTTGGCTATGAGATGTAGTGTTCTGTCCTCCTGTCTCTCTAAATAAATAAAACAAATTCTGTCTGTTTAACTGCGTGTAGACTGTGTATTATAAGCATGATTTATATGACTGCTTTGCAGCAGACTTTATTTTTCATGTTCATGTGCATCACACCACTGTGAAATCTGTGAAGTTTGAACATGCATCAAGCTCTGAATTTCTTTTGCCTAACCCGAGAAGCTAGTGAACAGTGGTGAAATAATGTCATTTACTGTTTTTAAAATTTTATTACATGAGCTGGAGTGATTATTCTACACTCATGTTAAATTTATAAAGAGAGGGAGGGAGGGAGGCAGAGAGAGGAAAAGGGGGGAAAATGATAGAGAGCAAGTGAGAGATGAGGGTGAGCTGTAAAGATGGATAGGAAAAGAGATTAAAGAAATGGAGGAAGAGGCAGAGTGAAAGAAGATGGAGCAGGAGAGATTAGAGGGAAGAGAGAGGGCAATGAGATGGATATAGAGGAAAAGAGGAGGGGGAGATAATCACAAAGATATGGAGAGAGAAGGGAGTGAGGGGAATGGGCGAGAAGAAGAAAAGGATTGGAGGAAAGCAAGAGAAAGGGATGGGGAGGGATTGAGGGGAAATGATTGGGGGAAAGGGAAGAGAGATTTGAGAGGGTAGGACAGAAAGATGGAAGGATGAGAGAGAAATGGGAGAGAAGAGACAGGTAAGAAGAGGGAGAGATATTTGGAGGAGAGCTGTTTCTATAAATACTGCAGCTGGTTTGCGTCATTCTGGCTGATGTGAACGAGAGAACACTACTTTGTCCTCCGTGTTTAGTGAAGCTCCGCCTCCCACACTACACCCTGATCTTGAGACGAGTACCACATTCAGGCGTTCTGAATTATAAATTGGGACCATTTCCTCAACTGGTGCTGAGGAGTTTGTTTGCCACTGATTTTGTTTTCAGGGTACTTTAATGGGGAGGTAATGTCTGTAAGGGTTCTACAAAGACAACACCACCTTTTGTGACCTCACTAGGTCAGTGTGTACGAGTGCTCCAATACTGCAGGGGGCGCTATTGAAATGGTGTGAGAATTGCTTGGCTATGCCTCTTTTGTAGTGACCCGTCACATGCTTGGTTTATAGTGTGTTCATCCACAGACTTCACCCAGCTGCCGTCTGTGACACGGAACCAAAGTCTCCACTTGATGGCTGTTTACGTGTACATGATTAAGTCACGTTGTTGACACAATTACGGCGTATTGTTTACGCAGATACGTCATATTGTGGCATATTACTTGCACAATAATGTCATTTTGTTTACTCAATTGTCATTATTTACACAGTTACATAATTGTTTATGTAGTTGTCATATTTTTACACATGTACAGTGTATTGTTTACACATTTACAATGGTATTGTTCACACAGTAACATCACAATTTTTTTGCGATAACGTCTTGTTGGTGGAAGATCTCCAAATGAAGCGTGCGGGGGCGTTAAGGGTGCAACGTGCAGGGGATTCAGCTTCCTCATTGTGCTTCTTTTATCAGCTCAAAGTCCAGCGGCATGTGTAAAGAGGAAGCTGTGTGTGTGTTCGTGTTTGCATGAGTGTGTATCACACCTCAGTCATGTCTTCAAATTACTGTACATCGTCTCTGTTGTGCCCATTCCTTCCTCCATCCTCTGATTCTCAGTTTTTATCTCTCGACACCTGTGTAACTGGCAGTAAGACACACCTCCTCTTTATTTGTTTGTTTATTTATTTATTTATCTTAACACACTGACCACCATTTCCTCCTTTTCCTGGTCAGACGACTCTGTTGCACAGATCACAAACCGAAATCAGTCACTGGCATGTGACCGCAAGTGCACAGCAGGACTGCAAGATTTTAAAAATAAATAAATAATACTTTCCTGAAAGAAGATTATAGGAAGCCTGCTTTCATGCTTTGCATGGCTGGCTCTTTAAAGCCATCTGAGGTTTTCAGCGGCATGCTCGAGAAAAAGGATGAATGTGAACTGGCTGGGCTGTTAGCTTGTTTCTCTCAGCTGTGTGTTTGCATTGTGCAAACGGATGCTGATGAGCAGTGGCGTCTCATTCGTGCAGGATTGTCTGCACCCAGGCTACAATTCATCCTCTGGTTTCGGAAGCAGTTGCTGTTGGTGTTTTAATTGAATCCTTTCGCTTCTCTGCCTTCCTCCTCCATGGACTGTTCATCTTTTTTTCCTTCTTACCGATTTTGTTTATTGTTCTACTTTTTCTTATTTCCTGTTTGGTTCTGCTGTATTTTTATAAAGATTCAGGTTCTCTTACAGCTTCAGTGATCTGAATGTCAGCTTGTTCTATTCATATATTTATGGTTAAAATATTATGAAATGAGTTTTCTTTTCTTTTGTTTCTTTGAGCAAAACAGTAGTAAAGGAGGCGTGGCCTCTACTTGAGTCCCAGGGGAAGTGGGTGTGGCTTCTGTGCCAAAGAAGGGGGTGTGGCCTTTGTGTGTGATGAAGGCATGGCCACTGTCATTCCCAGTGAAGTAGGCACAGCATCTGTGCTGGTCAATTCTAGTTGATGAGGTGTGTCCACTATAGCTGTACCTCCTAATGAAGGAGGCATGGCCTCTGTCTTTCATTCCTAGTAAAGGAGGCGTGGTCTCTAGCTGTCAGTTATAATGAAAGGAGGTATGGTGTCTGTGCTCGTCAGTGAGCGTGGAAAAAGTGTGGCTTCTGTGCCTGTCCGATATAATAAAGGAGGCGTAGCTGTCCTCTAGCTGGAGTCCTACTGAAAGAGATGTGGTTTGTCTTTAATTCCCAATAATGAAGGTGTGGTCTGTATGCTTCAGTCCCAACGAATGTGCAGATCAAAATCCTAATGATTGAGGCGTGTCATGTGCCAGTCAGAGTGAAGGAGGCATGGCCTATGGGCCTGTCGGTCCCAATGAAGGAGGCTTGGTCTCTATGCCAACAATTCCCAGAAGAGGAGGTTAGCCCCAGTGTTTGAGGACAAGTGCTCATATTTTTTTGAGATTTATACAGATGCTGGTCTGTAGATGTGGTATAACTAAAATAACCATGCTGAAGTGTTGTGGTGGTCTTTAGTTCTGTCAGATGATGTGACGTTTTCCAATATAGCGAAACATCGTTTGTTTTACAGTACAATAAACTTTGATAAAAGTTCAGCTCTTTTCACATCTTAAATTGTTTATTCCCATTAATCCAGAAAGAAGCCATCTAAATGCATTCTGCATGATTCTCAGTATTCTGCAGGTTTGCTTTCATTCAGCTTGGGAATGAAACAAGTAATTTTATCCTTTGGGAAGCGTTTTGTTTTTCTCCGGAGTCGCTCTGAATTGCTGGTTGTCCAGCTGCAGCCTGGTGGTCGAGTGTGTGTACAGTCAGTCAGGTTCAGGCTGACTTATTTATTTATTTTAATTTAATTTTTTAAAAAGACTTATCTTCTGTGCATTGCTGTGTTGGAAATCAACAGAAGAACTCTTGTTGTTGCTTCTCTCACCACTGAGACAGCAGGTGACCTCATCAGGAAGTGAATAAATAGAAAGTTCTGTCACTGTCTCTGCGTGTGTTTGCCAGAAACGACTTTGCTGAATACTTTCAATCAAACTCTGGTGACTTTTACATCATCTGCGCTATATCTGGCAAAACTGACGGGTTTAAAAAACTGAGGTCACGTCTGTATTTGTCCCATGTAGACTGAAGCTTCCACATTCACGTGTTGGGGAACTGTTTTCCAAAGATTTTCCACAAACGGCATTGGAAATAAATTTAAATGCGAGTTAACGTGTTTGTGTCTTCTATGTTAGTTATACTTGTGTCTGGGGGGGGGGGGTTTAACTCACATTGCCTTGCAGTAACTCAGTGCAGAAAGTTTTACAGCACATCGCTGTTGCTTTCTGGATGACTTGATTTAGTTTTCTATAATGGCAACTCTGACAGACGTGCAGCTGCTAACGTGCTTGTGCTAATATGTTGGCGTTTCTGTAGCAATGGCTCATGTACAGGGACTTGTACCGCAGACGCTACACACACCCCCCTTTTAAAAGCATGTATAATCGTTTACATGTTTATGGAAGGAGTCTCCAGTGTCAGAGGTATGAGGAGTTTATGCTTTGCGGTTTCTCCTTTGTGAATTTTACTATTGATTACCGAATACTGTGTTCGGCTTGATCATAAACTGAAATTTTTGCAGATCGTGTATGGTGAAAACAGGATGCGTTTCCTGATCAATATTATGCTTTCTTTGAGGAAATTGTTGACTCACTTAGCTTTGCTGTGCTTTATTAGCATAATCAAGTATGCTTTATTTTGTTTTTCTGAGCTACACATGTTTAAACATGGATATTTGGAATTAAATATTAGTGTTTTTCCCTCCTCAGTGAACAGTTTCAGTCCTACACAAAAGCGGTTTAAGAGCGGTGGTTATAATGGCGGTCTTTGTGCTTTGAGACCCCTGGTTAACTCATTTATACAGCTTCTGCTTTATTCAGAGGACAAATGTTTACTGTGGAGGATAAAAGCTCGGTGATTATGGCTGTGTGCTCCACCCGCTACCCTGCCAATGTAATTACTCTGCACTCCGAGGTCACATTGACAATTACATTTCATTATTGCATGCTGAGAGCCAAAGGCCACGGTCTGGCAGGATATCGAAACGTCCAAAACATGAGTCCACAGCGTCCTGGAGCTAATTTTACCCAGCCGAAAGATGAGCAAACTGTACCTTTTTCCTCTTCTGAGAGGGAAGAAACCCATCAACACTGAGAAGTGCAAGCTTTTTAATATTGGTGGGTTATTTTTTTATAACAACACATTTATCAGTGTGATGGACTGCATTTATTTTCTCAGGTTCTGTTTTTCCTCTCTGTTCCTTCCTTGAATCGTGTGTTTATAGGAGATGCACTGATCCACTGACAAAAATATTCATGTTCTATAAATAACCTTAGCATATCCAGTAGCTAGGTTTTCATGTATTAAATAAGCAATAAAATACTCGGTGTCGTCTTCAAGGAAAACCATCAACAACAGGGAGATATTGTTACCTCTCCAAAGTTATTTTCCCATTACAGCATGTCCTGAAGTGTCTTATTCCTCTTAAAAAAAAAAAAACAAAAAAAAAAAAAAACAATTTGCCAACCATTTTTTTTTTTTTTTTTTTTTTTTTTTTTTTATATTAACAAATGACATCATACATTTTTTCCGTATATAGTTGCATTTAATATTAACAAGTTAATTTGTGTTCTCACATGGGGTATAGCAGCTATAAACGGTTATTCCCTCACCAATCTCTCCAGCTAAATTCCAGCTTTGACACTGGAGACTTCTTCCATAAAGGTTTCATCAACGTCTACTTACAGAACAAGTCACCATCTCAACGTATTTATTCAAATCTTTTTATTGACATGCTGCCTGTATTAAAGTGTCCTCTCAGTAATAAAAGGAACGCACCGTTGAGTTTGAAATTTCCACTGCTTCACGTTATCGGAGTATGAATTTATTTACAGAATTTTCATGATTTTGTGTAAATTATGACGTGGAATGTGGAAATTATAACGTGAGGTCCTCATCCTCTAGCTATCTTAATAGTGTTTATCATTTAACCACTTTTTAAATATTTTCCTTGTGATGCATCCTGTAGCTACTAAATATTTGAGAAGCTTTTTCAATTCATTCGCCATTTTGTATTTACTATTTCAGTAAATGAATCTCTTAATGTGCATGTAAAGATGAGCAAGCACAGTGCTGGTGCACGCTTTCCAATGCAAGAGCCAAACATTTGCTGAAAATTAGAGATGTATGTCTGGACAGGACTGAAATAAACGAGGTATTTTGGGAATTTCTTCACAGCAACACTGCAGATCTGGACGAAAATAAAATGACATATTAGTAGATGGGAAGATTTGTGCCCCAATATGAGAGTACCCCATGGCCAAATCTTCAACCTTAATAAAAGGCGCATGAAGTGTGTCACTGCCGTTCTTCTGCTCTGTTTGGGACACGCCCGGCTCTATATTTGGTCTTTCTGCATGTGAAGGCTGCTGTGTCTGTGGGAAAGTGAACTTTGAGCATGAATAATTGACCTCGGCATGCTTGATGCGCTCTAACAGACCTGTCTCTGTCTCTCTCTTATCTCTGTTCTTGATGTAGGGATTCGCTCCTGGGATGTTGACCTGTCCTCCTGTAATTTGGATGAGCAGCTCAAACTCTTCGTCTCCAGACACTCCGCTTTCTTCTCTGAGGAACTCAAAGGTACGAGCTAAACCATGTGACTTGACAACTATGCCCCCCCCCCTTGTGTCTATGTAGGAGTACGCTGCCAAGAGTTATCACTTAAATATGCTTAAAAATCATAATGTCTTGAGCCAATTGCATTGACGCAGCATCCTTGCTTTTTGTAGCAGTAAATGCAGAATGTCTCAAGTTTCACATTTCTGTGAAATAAAATCTATCAATGTTTGTCTTTGCTAACATTTGACAAGAATGTGGTTAATATCAGTTAACTAGGAGTGTTTAAAAAAAAAAAAAAAAAAAAAAAAAAATTTATAAAGGTAAAAAAAAAGATAAAAATGGCACATGAGACAAAAAAAGCTGCACTTTTGACAGAAGAGGATTAATTGGGTGGACATGTCAAATCTAACACTTTACCATTCGGCTTATTTGCAATTATAATTAGAAAGCTATGTAAATGCTCCTGTTCTCCTTTGCCAGTGCAAACGCGTTTAAACGGTGGAGTAGAGACCTGAGTGATTTGTGAGAGGATTATATCCAAAATGTACTGCGTTTTGATCCTTGCTTGCAGAGACTAAACGTTATTCCTTTGGCAGGTGTGGTAATAACTTCTTCGTCTGACTATAGTTTTAAATTATTAGATTTAACCTGACTCCTGAGTGGTTTTGTTTTAATTATAATTTATTCTGTGTTAATGTTGTTCATGTAAGAAGCCTGGGCTGCTTGTGGTGTTGTCACAATGACAACTCCACCCTTGTCTTTCACTCTTATAGCTCAGTCTGGAACAATTTTTCTGTTTCCACCAAAACGAACCGTTTCTTGACCACAAGAAATTCAAGACCAAGAACAACAAAATTGGACTTGCGTCCTTGGGATGCATGTTCGTGGCAAGTAGCCTTGTGAGAATGAACATGCAAGGACTCAAGTGTTTCTCAGGGGTAGTCTATGCTTTGATTCAGGGTTTTTCCCCCCACAAGCCAGTGCTGGGCAAAAAAACCCCAAGATGAACAAGTTGATATTCTGAATCATTTACAAACCATAGCACCATTGGCCAAAACCAGTTTAGTGCTAGTTATCAAAGCAGGGTTGTATATCTAACAGGCCTCGTCTTTATGAAACATCAGAGTTAACTTTGTGTTGTTTGTACCAAGCATGCTAAGATTTGACCACATTATTACAAATCTCTTGCCTCGTTACATGTCCGTATAGGATTTACTGTACTGTTTAATGTTGCTGGTGTAAAAACCAGGAAGCGGTGTTGTCAAAGGCTTGGAGCCGGAATAATTTTGTTGCCATGGCAATTGGTAATTGGCATAACCATAATTAAAATAAGAACAATGTGACTTAATATGATTGAAAATGACCATTTTATTGGTGTGATGCTAGCAAAACTTTAACTTTGCTCTTTAATCTCTGATGGTTTTGTGTTTTGAAGAATGTGATGTTGAAATGGTTCTCAGAGCCAGAAGGAAAATTTGCACAGCCTTCCATGGGGTGTTATTTTTACACTTCACTTCAGTCATCACCCACAGTTGATGATGTAATGGTTAGATTTTAGACAGCAGGAAATGTGGGTACTTCTTACAAAAGTCTTGTTTTTCCCCTGCTTCCCTGATGCAACCCTGCGATGGTTTTAATGGCGAAATGCGAAGACTATGACTAGAACTGGATGAACTTGTGTTAATTCGGTTGCATCATGTTTCAGAATATGAGGATTTATCATGGCTTCTTCCTAGGTTGTTAGGGTGAAATGGGGATGGGCGATACATCAAAAATGTATAACAATACTGGATAACATGTCTATGATGTGCTGTGTATCATGATATACACTGTAGGTTTTCTAACAACCTGCCAGCACAACAGTAGTGTTGGAATAATAATATTAATAATAATAATAAAAAATGATAATCCTGTGGAAAATTGTAAAAAAAAATTATTGCTACAAATACCTACATAAAATTACAGTAAAGGAGGGAAAATCTATAGAAACTGTTACTGTTTTGCAATTTTTAGGATTTAGTACAAAATAACCTCAACCAACTGCTTCCAATAAGTTTGGTGTGTGTGTGTGTGATATATATATATATATAGTTATATATATATATATATATATATATATATATATATATATATATATATATATATATATATATATATATATATAATATAATATAATATAATATAAATATATAAAATATGCACCCTAGGGATGTCACAATACCAAAAATCTAGCTGACAGGACACGGGCTGAATGGCGATACATGGAGGCCCATTAGGAGGTAGTTTATAACATTGCAATGCGTTAGCATCTTTAACAAATAACTGGCTATCGCAAACATTACATGGAGCATAACGTTAGCTGGTTTCACGGCCACAATGCCAGCTGCCTCAAACAAACATAATATATAGGACCGTCTTTCAGGTGCATCGCCAAATTCCAGGTGTTTCCTCGCTTTGTTTGAAATGAACGATAGCATCGGTTGCACACCGGAAACCGATTCTAGCTTTCCTCTCAACGAGTCGGGGCGGAGCTAAACTTGTTAAGCTAAGCTAAACTTCTGTAGTTTTTCCCGTGTGCTTGTAGGCATTCCTCTTCTTCTTCACCACTTGTGGACTGACTAAAACACTTGCGCATATTTGCTGCCCCCTTCAGGTTTGGAAGAATCACAACCACGGTACTTTTGTTACAAACGGTGCTAACACTACTGCAGAAAAACAAGTACCGTCACATTTTAAGAATATTGGTACCGACGTATTCGTTCTCGTGACATCTCTAATATATGCAGTATCTCACAAAGTGAGTACACCCCTCACATTTTTGTAAATATTTGATCATATCTTTTCATGTGACAACACTGAAGAAATGACACTTTGCTACAATGTAAAGTAGTGAGTGTACAGCTTGTGTAACAGTGTAAATTTGCTGTCCCCTCAAAATAACTCAACACACAGCCGTTAATGTCTAACCCGCTGGCAACAAAAGTGAGTACACCCCTAAGGGAAAATGTCCAGATTGGGCCCAAAGTGTCAATATTTTGTGTGGCCACCATTATTTTCCAGCACTGCCTTAACCCTCTTGGGCATGGAGTTCACCACATTTTACAAAAATGAGAGGGGTGTACTCACTTTTGTGAGATACTGTATGTGTGTGTGTGTGTGTGTGTGTGTGTGTGTGTGTGTGTGAGATAGATATATAGGGCTGCAACAACTAATCGATCACTAAAATAATCGAATTTCATGATGGGTTAGTTGGGTCTGTGCTGTCACTGTGGTTGGCCCCCATCAGTGACGTCACTTCACTATGGTGAAAAACGCATTTCTATGAATAAAACATCTGAAAAACAGCGGAGGTCACAGAATGTGCTGCTGCTGCGGGAAAAGTGCGCGATCCAGATCATCCAAAACATGAGTATTTTATATTAAGCGTGTCAAACAAACCTGTAAGTGTATTAACGCGGCTTGTGTCGGATGCTGTGACAGATGCATGTGCTGTTTAATGTGTTCCACTCATGTTTTCTTCAGCTCAGTAATGACGTTTTTACCTTTATATCCTTATCTGTAAATGTTAGAAATTCACGCCAGTATTTCCATTTTACATAAAGTCTCATCCTGACAGCAAGCGAGTCTCCATTAAACTTCACTGAATGAGTCCACGCATGCGCGTCAATCAAACAGCGCGCGATAGAAAGGAAACGGAATAACTCTGTCTAAAATATACATTTTGATCAAATATGTTGTTTGACGCTGTATTTAGTGATATTTGTGTTTGTGCGCAGTAACTGTAATGGGGTTATAACATGTCATTGTATATAAATGTAAGATGTGTGTTATAATAAAATAACATGTTACTGTGTTCAGATGAGTGAATGTGCTACTGCAGAACATTCAGCCTCTTACCAGTTATCACGTAGTTTGTGCTTTTGTTTTTAATTTTTTTAGTATTTTAATATAGTGATTTTAATGTCTGCTTTAAAGCTTGTGGGCAATCAGTTTTTTTTTCATTCTACCTATAATTATTTATTTTATTTTTTAAACCCTTTGTACATGGTCCACATAGATACATTTAATAAACTTTTTTCATAGCATTCAATTTGCACAATGTTTTGAAGGACAACATCAGCAGAATATGAAATAGCTTTCACTTTTTTTCTTTTCTTTTTTTTTTTTTAAATAAATACAGCAAATAAAAATTGGCCTTTTAATCCCACTAACCGCTTAATCTGAGAAATAATCTACGGATTATCAAAATAATCGTTAGTTGCAGCCCTAATTTTTTTTTGATACTGTGATCTCTCAAATGTTTATTGTGACACAATTTCACACTATTTATCTTATCTTGTCTTCATCGGGAAAACGCGTGAAGTGGATGGGAAGGGTTGGGAAGTACGAGGCATGGTTTGGAAGATTGGAATGGAATTCTAGACGAGACTGGAAGTGAAGATCTGAGCAGCTGATGGTGCAGCTGTTCTTCCCCACCTTTAAATCATCTAATGCTGGATTGTGAACACGTGGCACACGAATTCTCCATCATGATGAGATGACCGATTATCAGCTGCTAAAGGAAGGAGGATGTTGGAGAACAAAATATAATAAAAGTCTCCATACAAAGTGCAGAAAGACAACATCCACTGCAACATTCACACTGATGCCCTGTTCACCTGTTATTAACATCAGTCTCAACTGATCTGATCACAAGTGAACAGCTGAAATGCATAGCCGTGTACACCTGGCATTTATAATGTGTCTCCAGTGGCCGCTTTTGATTGGATTTCATGCATCGTTTCCATTGGAGGAAGGGTGTCACACATTTATGTCAGTCTTCCGCTCAGTCTTGTTTTCAGGCAGAAATGTCCTGTGAATCTTATCTCATTTACCTTTTACGGGCTGTTTTAAACTTTTTGATCATGTGGTCTGTTGACAAAACTAATAAGTGATCAGGAGATGAGACTAAAGAAGCTATGAAAGCAGCTGCTTTCGTGTGTACACCGTTCAGTGCGATTTTCAGATGGTCTCGCAATGATTATGTATTTTTTGGCTAGGACAATGAAGCATATCAGGTTCTTTCCTGACTGTCCAGGATGCATTGAGGTGCTTTTGTGTTCACACTGAAAATTATATATGTGGTCCTATGCATCCCAGTCCAACTCTGAAGGTGGTTTGAGTGATTGGATCACTACACGTCTGACACGCATTGCAACTTGTTCACACCTGTACTTGGTGTCTATGGGGCAATATTCACTTGTGTAACAAAAACACCCATAAAAATCAAACAAAAACAATACCAATCATTGAGGCAGAACTGTTCACATCCATCATGTCATCTTTTACCAGGTGTGACATGAACGTCAAATCTAGAGTGGTTCGCAGACTTCAGGACAGTACAGAAATTCCAACATTTTGCAACGTTTTTTACTAGTCAAAGTGATATGAACTCAAGCTATACACATCACATTTCCTGTTTAGGAATAAACTGGGGGTGTGGGGGGGTGCTGTTATATGAATTGTTGATTATTTTCCTATAAGTGAAGTCTTTTTATTTGTTGTTCCTCTTGTACCACAATTTTCCAATGATTAGTTTTTACTTATGACCTGTTGTACTCGTGGAACATGCACAAGGATTTAGTTTGCATTCTCTCTCTCAACTCACTCTCTCTTTCATGCTCTCTCACTCACACACACACACACACACACACACACACAAAGTTGAAGATGAGACCAAACAAATATGCGGCTTTCGCAAAGTCCTGAAGATTTACCACAGCTTTTCCTCTGGCTGTTACAAAGAGCTGACACTGGAGACTCCTTCCATAAATGTCACCATATCAACATTTACACAAGTTTTAATCCATTTTTGTTGCGCGTTTGCCATACAGGCCCTTGTAAACGAGCTGTTATAGAAACATATTAGAATGTGTGCTTTTAAATTTAATTGATACCTTTTGACAAATCAGATCGCAGGATTCAAAAGCACTGTTATAGAAATATAGAAAGGTATGTGGTATAAAGGTATAAATATAATCTTAAATGACCTAACAACCGCAAATTAATGAATTAATTATTTATTTTGCTTTTAAAGGAGCGCCGACTTGAAGAAAGGGCCTTAATTCTGGTTCACTGACTCAAAAGTGAAATAGTCCTAAAAAGATGTCATGCATTAAATCATGTGCTATGCAGTGGTTTAACCGGTTTATTACTATTAATGGAGAAATTAAGAAATGGTTTCATTTGCATAGTTAACCAAGCTGCAGGGAAATGCTGCTCTCCTCTCACCTGTGAAATGTAGCAGTGTTTTTTCATTCAAATATTAACACACACTGTGAGTAACCTTCACTTTGTGTGTGTCTTTCAGGGATGAGAGTCATATGATTTACACTTCAAGCAACAGAACAGGGTTCTTTTAGCTTACAGCTATTGACCTTTTACTTATAATACGATCAGCTGGTAGGATTCCCTTCTGTGGCTAGACATGCCAATTACTGTTGGGTTGTGTCTCAAATTGTGCATTATCAGTAGTGCACAAATGGTCATTAGCTTCGCCCACAGGGTCAATTAACTGAAATCTAATTAATCAGGCTGAAAAGTCATAGTTAACGTAATGTGACCTGTAGAATATAAACATGCAAAATGGAAATGATGGAACATCAAATGGTGCAATTTTAATACTCTAAGTGGCTACTTTAAACTTTTTGCATTTAGAGGATAGCATTTTTCTGGTACAGAGCTAGCTTTCTGGGCAAGAAACATGCTACTTATCCAGTCTCTAGCTAATACTAACTAGCCAGTGTTGGAAACTCAGAAACGAAGACCAGGAGACTCGCTAAAGCTTCAGCAGGATTCTTTATTGTAGAACATCAGGAGAATCAGTCTACAGGTCAGAACCTGCTTTCTTGTGCTACAGACATCAAGTCTAAAACAAACTATACATTGTAGTTTTAAAGATATTTAGAGGACTGTCCTTCCATGAAAAGACAAAGAAGTCAGTTGATGACTGTAAACAAAGTGTACAAAGGAAGTTAGCAGTTGTAGGAACCCTCCCCAGACCATGGAGTTTCACCAGCTCTTAATCCAATCATCATAACTATATCACTGACTACTTGATTATCATAGAGCTAAAAGAATATCCACATCTAAGACCTTATATTTACATTTGACTCTGACAATGATTACATCATGAATGATGGTCGTCAATTCAGTGACTGAGACAGAGGCACCAAGAGCCAATACATACCAAAGGTGATGGCTTCAGTAAGCCATTCTTGTTTGACTCGCACAAAGGTGAACAGGATCTGGCTGAGATCTCCACTTAGCAACTCTGTTTAAGAGTGTAATACAGCTGATTCTTTTGCTTCTCTAAACTTGTGTGTCTGATACACGCACAGTTACATAGTTAGTTTTTTACGCTGGTCCAACACTGCTTGTAGAAAACGAGTTGAGCTAGTCGTGGATTGTCTCTAGCTAAGGGATGAACATTGTCACACATTTTATTACGCTTCACGTTGCTGCCTGGTCTCTACCACACCTGCGTCTTTTCACATCTTATCACCTTTTTTGTGCAAAGGAAGTTTTTAAATATTTCTTTAGATCCATCCTGAAAACAATTAAAACAGGCTTTTGTTCTTTAAAGGTTTTTTTTTTTTTTTTAAAGTGTATAAATAGTTTCAGAGTAAAATAAGTAGGTGGTGCTTTGTCAAAATTATTTAATTCAAAAGAAAAATTCTGTATGGTATAAAGAAATTATTTGGCAATTAAAACTACAAGGGGAAAATATTTAACTGTAGAGTTTTAGCTTGAGTTGTGTAAATATTAAAGTTTGAAGAATAAAATAAGTTTTGACACCCCTAATTATTAAATGATGGATGGCTTAGTAGACTACATTGTTTATTGCACTATATTATTCATTTATATTATTTAGAGCTCTTGTGGTTTGGAATGCGTCCTCAGACGTGTGTGTGTGTGTGTGTGTGTGTGTGTGTGTGTGTGTGTGTGTGCTGCCCTAGTCACTTCCAGGCAGGAGGCTGAGTAACAGACGAGCAGCTGCTGAGGAATGCATGACATCAGAGACATTACTTTCTCTCTACTCCGCACACACCATCTGTCTCTCTGTCTTTCATTTACTTTCTCTTCCATGAACCTGCATTGTTACTTTTTTTACACACACAGTCTTGCTTGCATTTTTTTTGTGTGTTTATTTCAAGGCAGTTATTATATCAATTGCTTCAAATTCTTTGTCAATATTTTAATATATAGTGGGGTTTTTTTGTTTTTTTGTTTTTTGTTTTTTTTGTCGGCCAAACTGAATTATAAGTTCTTACCTGGTCTACAAAATTCTTAGTATGTACGTATGCTGAAATCGGCTAAATCAGCCATAAATTACCAAGCACTTTGCCAGCTTGATTTACATTTAGCCACGCCCATAAAACTCCATAAATGGTCAAACATCAAAATGGTGATTGTGTTATGCTGTCCTGTAGTGCAGCATGAGCAGCAGTTTGAAACCGTGTGGTGGTCTGTCTTCACGTGTCTCGGAGGAAGCATGTGTTAACCTTCACTTTCCCTGGTTGGGAGCTATTCTATGAATTGGCCAGTACCAAATTATGGAGAAAATGGGGAATTTTTGTTTTTGTTTTAAATCAAATAATCAGAATGAAAGCTAAAGCTTTTCTGCAAACATGGGCTATGGCAAGCCAAGTGTAAGTGCACACACTTCTACAGCATACAGAACCATTTCTGTTTTAAGGTTACTGCAAAGAGTACATTACTTTTAAGGTTTTTGTAATTGGCCAGAGTGCATATACCGATGACTGGAGTGAAAGGGACTCAAACTCACTCTGGTGTATAGAAATGGGTGAACAAGCCTTTCCTCCTTCTCCCCCTACCCCCTGCAAATCCCAATAATCCTCCCCCCAAAAAAATCTTTCCTGTGTTCCAAGAGGTGAACTTGTCTCGCAGGCTTTCATTTTTCTAATCCACCCTTTTATTGGTTTACAGTCAGACCCTGTTGGAAAATTCAATAAAAAAAATTAAATATTCAGCAGACATCAATAGATACTCACTCGGAGCCTAGTCATGAGTCTCTGTGTGAGTGTGCTGACTGTGTTTATTGAGCTGGCATTAGCGGTGTATACACTGATGCACTACACACAGCTAATCACAGTGCCCTAATATGGGCTTCTAAGTGTCTGCTCATTCGTTCCCTTGTTTATTCAGTTTAATCTTTATCACTTAATTCACTCCTACTTTTGAACACTGCTGCTTATTTTTGGCTGTGTGTGTGTGTGTGTGTGTGTGTGTGTGTGTGTGTGTGTTGGTTGGAGTGTCCTGTTCCACGTTGGAGGTTGGTCGCCCTTGTAAAAACTTCCTGTGCTGCTTAATAAAAACAGCTGTGACTGCATTTTCCCCACCATTGCATCCAATATTAATGCTGTTATAAGAACTTAATCAGTGACCGGCTGGTGTGATGAAGCAGAGTTACTGTTACTGCCTTCCTATGACATGTCCCAAAGTTTTTTTTTGTTCCTCTTGTATCTCAGCGATTAGTTTTATAGCAGTTAAAGAACAGCATGTCGTTCTTTTTTTCCATTAATAGTTGCATTTAATGTTGTGGAACATCTGCAAAATAGGTTCTTATTTACATTGTAGCAGCCGTAAACAATTTTTTTTTTTTTCACCAACCTTTCTTCTTTTTTCTCTTTTGAAGTGAAGAAGACATTCATGCAGTTATTCATTTTAGCGAGAAACCAAAATCGAAAACTAAAACTTCACTGTTTCACCAATTTATAAAACGAATCAATGCTGTGACAACAGTCAAGCACTGTGGTATGAATTGTTATATTAAATATGCACATAATCCATAATTACTTCCTATTTAATATATAAAACCTCATCATAAGCCTAATATTGTACTTGGCACTTTTTAACAAAGATTTTATCTGTGTTTGGCTAATACTAAACTAACTAGACATTAACACTGAAAATCTGCTGTCTTTGTTTTCTAAATGGTGTTTACTGGAGACAAATTGCATTGATCAGCAGAATCAGCATGAGAATATGCCATGAATGCAGATAAAGTCCTACAAATATGGGTTCATTTGATCCGACACCTTAATAAAGCTGACTCAGTTTATACTGGGCTGCAAAGGAAAATAAATTGTCAGAATATTAATCGCTCACACACACTTATTCTCAATTGCAGATACTGTGTTTAACCTTCAGTCTCTTATTACTGTGATAAAAAATGAAAGATCTATAGTATGTGTGGCTATCACATTTACAAACCACATTTCTGTGATACATAAGTTTCGAGTTTGATGATGCTTTATTTGCTGTACACAAAGTAAATTATTTAACAGCTGTACAAAATTAACTTTTTCAGTTTTAAAGATCCAGTATAATCATTTTACTTCCATAAAACTTTTTTCAGTTTTAAAGATTTAGTCATTAACGTTTCAATAAAAAATTGTAACATTTTACTATTTTAAAGATTTAGAGTTTTTTTTTAATGTATTTTAAATATTCCATACAATTTATTTATATATATATATATATATATATATATATATATATATATATATATATATATATATATATATATATATATAAAATTATAAAAACGTATTTTTTTAAAAACATTTTATAATGTTTAAAGATTCAACACAGTATTTCAACATTTTAGTATTTAAAAGAATTATTAAATGATTTTACAATTTCTTCAAGGAAGGTGTTCAATTAAAGGTTCAATAAAAAAAAGTTTTACTGTGTGTTTAACATTTTAAAGATTCAGTACAAAATTATAACTATTCCTTTAGTTAATGTTAATAAAGTAATGCTGCATGTTTGTAATTGTTTTAAAAATACTGATATCAAGTTATTCCAGAGGAGTTTATTGCTACATAATGGATCGTATTATTATTATTATTATTATTATTATTATTATTATTATTGTTGTTGTCATATTGTCCCACTCTGCTTCAAAGCCTCCTTATCCTCGATATTGGGGAACACCTACAGATCTGTATAAAAATTCACTGACTTTAATGGTAAACACCTTATGAACTTGATTATATTTGCATTGTAGCATAGGTTTTTTTTTTTTTTTATTGAATATGAAGTATTAGAACGAAGAAAGCACTAAACCACAGCCAACATGTTAGTTATTTTATTTATTTACATATAAATAAATAAAATAACTGGGGCATGCTGGCTGTAGTTTAGTGCTTTCCTCGTTCGAATACTTAATATTCAAAAGAAAGAAAGAAAACCCCACATTTAAATAGTTGAGATCTCAGTCACACTTTTAATCCAGGCATCTAAAAAGTAAACTCTTTTTGTTTGTAAGAAATTTCATTCCAGGCTTAAATACATGACACGTTTCTGACTCGCACAGTTGTTGTAACAGCAGAGTGTCTGTGTACAGGAAGGATAAAGTTCCTTCCTATCATGTCTGCTGTCATGTTCAAGGTTACATTCAACAGTTCAAGATCACTTTTTGTTCACACTGGCAAACAGCAAAGTGACAGCTGACTGACTGTTTATTTTCAGTGGACAGGACTCGGGTGAATTGAAAAGACCAATCATAAATGTGTTAGCGAGCATGTTTTCAAATGTTTGGTACCTCGGAAACCGGGGCTAAAATGTCAAAACTAATACAATTCAAGTCAAAAGTATGTAAGGCTATTTAACTGCACACTTTTTAAAAAAATAATTTAATGCGGATTACCCAACATAAAAGTCCCTGTGAATGAGCTGTTACTATAGAAACGATAACGTATTAGAATGAGTGTGTTAATATAAACTTGCCATTTGTAGTCGCACTACTGTCAGAGGTGCTGTTCTAGAAAATTCGATAGAGCTTTGGTATAAAATGGGCTGTAATAGAAGGATTTCAGTGTTTCAGTTTTGCCTGCTGCATTAAGGCAGAACATGGACAGCATTATTACTTTCCATTTCAGCATTTTGCCTCTAGGTAACATAGATCTCATCACTGCAAATGTTTATCATCAAGAACTTTTTACTTGCATCCGTTAGAGCCTTAGGAGGCTGGTTAAATAGGGGAAATGGTGCTACCGTGTAAAGCTCTAGTGTGTTTCTGCAAGCACTCTTGTGCATTCCTGAAGTGGTTTGTCTCACAGCAATAGTGGGGACAAAATTACAATCTAAACACAATCAGGGTTTAAATCAGTCCTCCACAAGCGGGTTATTCAGGACACAGCTTGGTTTAATTTTGTGCTTCCAGTAATATACATATAGTCTATTTTTCCCTTTGACATAAAAGTGATGTTCTTTTTCTATACTTGAATAGTTCATTTCATTCAGTAATGAAATAAATATATTATGTTTATGGTACTGGAAGCATTTATGTGCTTGCATAGTTATTTTTTTAAAAAAAAAATTCTTTATGCTAATTTCAGAGATGGTTGTTGCATGTTATAAGTAAGGCTACAACTAATGTTTTTGATAATCAGTTAATCAACGAATTCCCCCACCCTAACCCTACTCTTTCTGTCCAGGCCAGAGGACACTGCAGCACAGTGGAGATGTTCTGGAGACCCAGGTGGTTGTGAATCCATCCCACAGTTTGGTGTGTTCAGAGGTCAGACATCACCAGTGTTGTGTTTTTGTTTAATTATTATGAGGTTTTCTTAACTAACAAGCATTACAAAACTGCTTTGCTTAAAATAGTTAGATAGATCACTTAATTAATCCCTGAAGGAAATTCACAAAATAGTGGTGTCCTTTTGATTATTTGATCTGCAATAACTCAGATATTTTTCACTTCCTTACCAGTGTAAAGTGTTCAGCTAATTGAAGTGTAAACGTAATTTTTCCGCATCCTCTTGACATTCTCAATCCAACTCCATTTTGTGGAGGTCTGGGAAAACGTTCAGATATCGCTGTGACTGAATTCTGGGGGGGGGGGAAAGGCAAAAATAAATCGGGCTTTAACGACAATAAAACGACATTTTTTAAAAATTATTTATTTACTTTCAAACCTTGCCTGGGCATCTGCCTGCAAAGATCACATCGTGTAATGACCGAACAAGCATAGTGGTAAAATAGCCTGATTACAGTTGTCTAAAACACGGTGTGCGATTTGATCAAGTTGTTGGATGTGCTGGAGCAAAACTGACACAACCCTCAGTTTTTAATTGGCTAGTGTGTGTCAATGTCCTGCACCATCAACTCATTTATCAAAATGGAGATCTTTAAAATATTTGAACTTCTGGTTGAGATGCAAGCATTACACAAACATCTTTCAGTTCAGGAAATATGTAGAAAATGTCAATTTCACCATGTGAAGAGTTTTTCCAGGCCATCACACAATTATTTAAAATATTCATAATCTAACATTTTTGTGTGGTAATACTTTGTATGGTAAATTAACCTCTATTGGTTTCCTGTTTTGTTTTGCTTTTTCCATTTCAAAGGTCCGTCGGCTTATTACCGATGTGTCTCGTCACAAGCTGCTGATTCTCGCCGGACAGTGTGTGGAAGACTCTGGTGACCTTGTATTACAAACTGGGTGCTTTTCACTTAATGACTTCATCCAGATATTTGCTCATGAAGAGGTGAGGAACTGGAAATAATATCCATTTTGTAATACCCCACTGATTTCTGTGTCAAAATTGCCACGCAGCATAACATTTTTATTTTTAATTCTAATGCAGATAGGTGAGATGTTAAGCTCTGCAGACCCTACACACAAAGCAAGCCTCACACTGAGTTGCCCTGTATCTGGATCATGGAAGAGCTCTATGTTGGAAAAGCACAATTTGCAAGACTTTATTGAAATCAAGACCAACCCACCACCAGTGCTACCCGAGATGGAAGGTCTGCAGGAGTTTACGGAGTATCTTTCCGAGTCTCTCGAACCTCGGTTGGCTTTTGAGCTCCTTGAGCCTCCTAGCACGGTTGGCTTTCTAAAACTGTCGCGTCCTTGCTGCTATGTGTTTCCTGGTGGTAGAGGGGACTCTGCCTTCTTTGCCGTAAATGGTTTTAACGTCTTGGTCAACGGTGGGTCTAATCCACGCTCATGTTTTTGGAAACTGGTGAGACATTTGGACAGAGTGGACTCCATACTGATGACGCACATTGGTGCAGATAACTTGCCAGGTATGAACAGCTTCCTCCGGAGAAAAATGGCAGAGCAAGAAGAAGAGGATTCGGCTGGCTCTCAGAGCAATGAAGATTGGCAAAGGAACTTAATATCTCCAGAAATCGGGGTTGTGTTCCTTAATGCTCCTGAAAGACTTAAGACACTCCTATGTGATCCTAGGGTCTTTCGTGGCTGTGATCAGGTTTCACTTACACTACAACATCTAGACAGGTTATCTATCTCTCCAGAATCCCTCAGTCGTCCTAACGGTCCAAATATTGAACCGCTGATCCTCTTTCAGAAGATGGGAGTTGGTCGTTTGGAACTGTATGTTCTTAATCCAGTCAAAGGTAGTAAAGAACTAGAAACGTTTATGCAAAAATGGCCTAGTAGTGCCTCTGGTGTGAAGGGTTCAGAGATTCCTTTACCCTGCCTGGTTTCAATATGTGCACTGTTGGTATGGCATCCTGCTAGCCCTCAGGAAAAAATTGTCCGTGCTCTCTTCCCTGGTTGCACACCACAGGCAAAGATATTTGATGGGTTGGAGAGGTTGAAACATCTAGACTTCCTTAAGCACCCAGTGGTGAGTTTAAAGGATCTTGAATCATCTAAACCCGATAAGCAACCAAAGCGAACAGAGAGCAAAGAGAGTCTTAAGTCTCTCACCAAAGACTCAAGACCCGGAAGTGCCTACCTCACCAAAGACAAGGTAAGCAGAATTGACGTAAAGAAACAAGACACTAAACTCAAAGCCAAATCTATAAGTGAAACAGGCCAAAAAGAGAGTAAAGAAGTGGAAGAAAAAGCAAAGCCAAAAGATGAGGTGAAACCGAGAATCTCTAAGCCTGAAAAGCAATTGGCTAAAAAGGAGCCTGTTAAAGAAGAGAAGAAAGAAGTGAAGAAGAAAGAGGAACGACCCTCGACAAGTCTTTCTAAGAAAGACGAAAATGTTGAGAAAAAGAAGGAACCCATGAAGAAAGAGTTGGGATCCAAACCTAAAAAAGATATTAAACCTGAAATAAAGAAAGAGATTAAGAAGGATGTTAAACCAGAAGAGAAGAAAATGACAACTAAACCAGTTGTTAAGGATGCTAAGAAAACCTCTGGAGGCATGTCCGCAGATGCGAGGAAACAATCAGGCAAGAATGGGTCTTTAAAGAAAGACTTGACAATCACTAAAAAGGAAAGTTTATCTAAAGGGATGAAGTCAAAAGCAGAGAATATTGAAGGGCACAATCTGAAACCAAACTCTGATCAACAGTTGTCTGAGGATATTGGTGCAGACTTTGAGAAGTTAAAACTAGAAAATCGAGTATTGGATGAAGAAGGGAATTGTTTAGGTTCTGTTGTTAAAGGCACTGAGCAAGCTGAGAAAGATCAACATCAGTTGAATGGAGCACAAAGTGGAACAAACTTGTCGGAAACTCCAGAGAAATTTCGATGTACAGAGACATTGTCTGCCTCTCATTCTGCACTGGGAACTCCTTCACCACTTGCAAAGACTCCAAAAAGTGAGAAGAGTGTCAATTTTGAGCTCACACCAATGGAGAACAGGTTAATAGATGAAGCCCTTGAAACGGGGTCTCTAGCAAACTGTGCAGGACAGGCGTCTTTCTGTCAATATCCTGAAAATGATCATCAAGGCGTTGGTCCTGAAGATACTCATGAGGCAGTTAGCTCAAAAAGTCATGTGACTGCCAACTCCACATCTTTTAAGGACATACTCCCAGATGCCTCCTCCACAGTCACGTCCCTGCCTGCTGAGGAAGGTTCTCCACACTCAACTGAAGTTGATAATTCTTTATCAGTTTCTTTCGACCAAGTAGTCCCCCCTGTTGGACAAACTGAAGACAGTGTATACACCAATGGACATTTGGTGGAAAGTGATTCAAAAGCGCATATGTCATTACCTTTAAGAACATTCCATAATGGTGACAAGAACTATAACGGGCCTGAGAAACATCTCTCTGGCCCACAAGGTCTCCTCCCTGATATGCCACCTCATGATGTCGATCTTTGTTTGGTATCTCCATGTGAATTTGAGCATCACAAATCTCCAGACAACCAAACAGGGTTAACTTGCCCAGGTGCTCACAACTTCTTGCCTGAGAGTGACAAGTCTCAAGAGCCTGCTAAATCACTTTCGCAGTGTAACAGTAACAGTGTTTGCTATTCTCCACAAGGCCAAGAGACGACGCCAACCTCCATCAGCGACTCCCTTCCTACAGTCTCAGACTCTGATGTCCCGCCAGCTACCGGAGAGTGTCCTTCAATTAGTGAAGATTTGGATTCTGATGAGGAGTCTGCTGACCTCTTCCAACCCCATCATCCACATGATCATCCCAGCAGTCACTCGTTTCACATGGATGTGGCACATTCTTCTCCAGATCCCCCTCCACCACCAATGAAGGACTTGCCCCCCCTCCCACCCCAGCCTGGCGCCTGTATGGTTGACCCTGAAGCCGATTCCCTTGGCAAGTCTTCAAAGAATGTAGCTGCAAAGGCCAAAAAACCAGCAACTTCTGGCACACAGAAGATGGCAGCTGCAAATACCTCAGCACAAAGTAGCAAGACAAAGGCTGGTTCTCAGGCAACAACAAGTGGTACAATTAGGTCATCATCAAGCTTGGATGCAAAGTCAGCTTCTCGTAGTACCATTGGTAACACAAGACCAATGTCAGGAAGTTCTAAACCCCAATCAGGTGTGCACAACTCCGATTTTATTTTACAGTATGGGTCAGGTTTTTGAATGGTAATCTTATAGGCCAGTCCTGGAGGTTCTCCAGCTTCCCTGCAGAGTTTTAAGCTTTCTGTTCTTCTTCTAATTCTTTAAGCACTTCCCCTTACGCTAATCACTGGGAGAAATGCTGGCGCAGATGTGTTAAGGCTCTGGGCTATTGATCAGAATGTTGTGAATTTGAATCCCAACATTACCAATTTGCTACAGTTGGGTCCTTGAGCAAGGCGCTTAACCCAAAGATGTATCCTGTCTCAGTTGTAAGTTGCTTTTTATGAAAGTGTTAACCAATATAAATTAACAAACCAGGGTTTGGTAATCAGATGAGCCGAATCAGGTGTTGGGAGTACAGAGAAACTTGAAACTCTGTGGGGCAGTGGATGTCCAGGAAAGTAAGAAATCTAATCGTAGAACTTTATCAATTTCTTTAAAAGACCCAATCAACCCAAAATATCATTAGCATCTCCTCTATTTGCAGGTACAGTGGGTAACAAGTCAAATGCTGCATCAGTTTGTCTGGACCTAGCATACCTACCCTCTGGCTTTGCAGCGTCTACGGTTGACGTGGAGTTTTTCCGCCATGTGCGCTCATCCTGCTATATAATAAGTGGGGAAGAATCGTACAAGGACTCTGTCATGAAGCCCATCCTTGAATCTCTGTTAGAAGGCAAGGTGGCTTGGCCAGACATACAGGTCAGTAATAATTCAACTTATGCTAATGTATTTTCATTTTATTTCAGGCATGTTTCTAAAAAAAAGAATCATAAAACTCAGTCCATTTGCAAATTTTATCACTACATCCAACCATGTTTATGGCATGTTTATCAGCCTTGTCTTGGGGGAGCTAAAATTCATTTTGCTAGCTTGATCAGTCTCACTAGCAAAATGTCTAGCTAGCATTAGCATGTAGCCTATTGAACTTCATATTATTTAGGTTTTGTAACTTATTATTTATGTTTTGTGTCCAGTAACAAAGAAATCAAGGAGTTCCTTTGTATGATGTTTAAGAGCGAATTATTGAAACTTTTCCTGCTTTGGTTTGTTGATTAATCACTTTAAACCCACTCATGTGGCTGATCATGGGAAGTTGGGCTTTTGAGGATTTATTGAATCTTATTGTAGCGTCTCATCTTTTTCAGGTCACTCTGATCCCCACTTTTGATTCACTGACGATGCACGACTGGTACCAAGAGACACATGAAAGACAAAAAGAGCTAGCGATAACTGTGTTGGGGAGCAACAGTACTGTGGCCATGCAGGATGAAACATTCCCTGCCTGCAAAGTGGAGTTTTGAGCGGGAAGTGTGGGGGGGAAGTCTTACAAAGAAATCACTCCAGTTTTAATCACTTTAGCACTTAGGCCAATTCAGCTGTAACTTTTATGGAAATTTTTGTTCAAAGCTTAGTAGCAGATATGTAACAGCTCAGATATCTATTAATTAGTACTGAGCTCTGTGAATTAGCTAAAAAAAAAAAAACTGTGAATCTCCATTAATGAAGATTTACAGAAGTTAATGGTAGTATGTAATGGATCTTGTGTGAACAAAAGGAGTAAACAAAAGTTTGGGTTTTTTTGTTTGTTTGTATGTTTTGTTTGTTTGAATTTTTTGTGTTGGTGGCAGTTATTGTTTTAACAGTCCCAAGCTGTATAGACTTTATAGATCACAATAATATGTTTATTTCCCTCATTACTACAGTCTGTTGCATGGTTGCACAGTTTGGATTTTCAGCACAAATGGGGAAACACAAAACACAGTGGACTTTGTGATGCACAGGAGGAGGCTAGATGGTCACTGCACCGGTCCCACAGGGTTATTTTTATTATCTCTAAATGACAAATGTTTTGCTTTGGCTGTTGGTTATAATCAAGCATGTAATTTTTTCATGTTACCCATTTCCTGAACCGAATGATTGATTGATTTACTGTGTAGAGATGAGATCACGATTGCATGTTTGAACAATTTGTCAGTATTTCTTTTATTTTTTATTATTTTTTATTTTTTTAGTTTTCACATTTGCTGTTGATGTTGATCATGCATCACACAATCACCAGTGTTCAGCAACTACTTGTTTTCTGCAGCTGTGGATTTATGCTGTGTTCAACTAAAGCTAGTAACTTGTCATTTGCAACCTCACACCAGGAAAAACCAAAGAAAATGCCCCTTAACTCTCAAGTCCTACTTTCAAAGTCAGGAAGGTCTCCTGAACTCAGCATATGACGTCATGTCAACAGTAAATAAAAATAATTCTTTAAAAATACTTTAGATTAATCAACATGGACAACTTGGTTAACTGTAAGTGACCGTGCAGTTTGCTGTTTTGAGGAAGTAAATACATCATAAGCTCATGAGCAATTTTCTGTTAGTTGGTTAGATTGTTGTTAACAAAACACATGTCCATGTTTTATCCCCGATTTCTAGCCGGAATGCACCAAGCTTAAATATTATGCAATTCCGACTTCAGTCTTCCCATTTCCGAGTTAAGTTGAACGCAACATAAGTGTAGTCCAGGATTAATTTGATGTAGTGACGGTACACTGTGAGCCAATTGTTTTATAAAACCATCATGTACATGTTTTTATTTTTACAATTCAGAAACATGTTCTGTATGTTTTGATGCATGGTAACGAAACACTAACCCAAGGAATCTTTCATTACTGTTTCCTGGATTAAAAATTCAGATTTTGGTTCAGAAATAGTATGGGAAAGTTGCTTGAAGTTTTTTCAGCATCTTAAAAGATTTCTTTTCTCCAAAAATAAAATGTAATAAAAAGCTAATGTAAACAACAAATTGGCAACGCAGTCACAGTTTTGCTGAGTTACGGTAAACACCCGACTCAGCTCGACTAGTTTGCGATCTAGGAGATGATGAGTGAGTATTGATGGTTGTATTAACATAAAAGTTGAAGCTTTCCAAGCTGATCTGTTTCAGCAGGGTATACAGAGGAAGAGTCAAGAGAACTGGACAGACTAAAGGATTAAAGTGATGTTATATAGCTTTCTCTTTCAGCAAGTGAATGTGGAAATAGACCAACATGTAGTCTAATTGAAGGATTAAACCATGACTCAGAATTTCATTGTAAAATAAGCCTTTGACACCAGGATTTTTAGGTGTTAATTATAAAGATTAATATGAATGTCATTCGGTGTGAATTTTCTCTTCAATTCAGAAAAAATAAAACAAATAATACAATGCCACATAATAGTTGAGAATTGCAGATTTTGCAGTGTTAATCAATAACTAATTTGGAGATTAAACTAATTACTTTTAACTGTAGAGGGTTTTTTTGTGCTAGTGTACCATTTGGCACACCATGGAGAAAAGGTGGTACACTGTAAAAGATCACTATGTCTGTCTGATTATGGTTAATGGAGGACTAAGGAATGTGGATACATTGAGATTCCTAAGTAGTACACTTTTAGAGTAGACACTTACAAATCTGACAGCTTGATTATTATTATTTTTTTCTTCTTTACACCCCCTCCCCTCTCAAAGTGTGTGATGTAATCAAGTCCACAAGCCTTAAACACTATCAACTCCAATTTGGCTGAACAAATCAAATGCTTCAGATTGATGATTTGCATATTTGCAAACTGGGTCATGTGAGTGAAAATACATTTGCATTAAAGCAGTCTGCACTATTTAAACTTATGCTATTGTATCTCCTTTTTTTAAAAAATACAATTTCTTCACTCTAATCTTGTCATTATCACATCAGATGTAGTTATTTGTATCAGAGTATTAAAGCCAAGTGTTCAAGGGAAATCAAAGGAACTAAACTTTACAGCTGTCAACTCCAAGACCAGGATTAGCCTAGGTCAACACCCTATCTTAAGGGGAACGAGTCAGTGAGTCAAGATTGAGACCAAAAACCATGCAATCCTTTTCGAGGCTAAGTTTTTACATCAATTATTTGGCTTTTGGACAAGGCATTTCGGTCTACACGTACGTTATTTGGACTCTCGGCTGAGACAGTAATTTAGACTAATCATTTAGTGAGACCAATACCCAAGATTGAGACCGTTCCAAGTACAAATGTCAAATGTCTGTGACTGGTCCAAGACCAGGACTAGCCGTGTTCAAGTCAAGACAAGAGTCTTCGGGGGGCTGAGACCAAGACCATATTTAACGAGACCAATAGCCAAGATTGAGACAAATTCAAGTACAAATACCATTTATTCCAAGCCAACTCAGAAAATGTCTTCCAACCGGACGCAAGTCCTACAGCCCTATCTATAACAGTACAGTAACATCTCCAAAATGTACATACATGGAGAGTTAAATACATATATCAATAAAGGTTTGCAAAGTTTTTCAGTAGATCAGGTACTAATGGTTTTAGAAATAGGTTTACCAACAACAAATTTAAAACCAGTCAGTAAATAATTCTGATGAAGATTGGAAGATGATTAACACAGGTTGTACACGGAACAGATTTAGTCTACAGCTGAACAGCTACAAGGTGGCCAATAAGGTAGGCGTGTGTAATAAAATGCAAGGTGATTACATTATTGTGGTCACATTTAGCCCTTTTTAAACTTTCTTTTTAATAACATTTTTATGTGGTTTCTTTGCTGCACTTTGTTCTTAAAAGGTTAACAGGGTTGAGGCTTTTTAACATTGAATTAGCATTAGGGAATTAAGTTATTAGAATGTCCTTAATTCCCTAAAGCTAATTCTTTTTTAATTTACTTTCAGTCTATATTTTGGGTAATAGATTGCGTCATTCCGATTCGTTCCAAAGTTCTGGCCAGGTGTTTACATACTTTTGGTCATATAGTGTACATTATAGCAGATATAAACAGTTGTTTCCTCATCAACTTCTCTTTCTTTCTCTTGAAAAAAACAACAGCTTGTCATGTTACAGAGACACTGCAACATACTGTTACAAAGCACTTACACTACAGACCCCTTCAATAAATGTTACATAAAATCTCGTAACAGAAAATTTCACCAAATCAACGGTTATAGATTTTCTTTGTTAAATATGTTTTATCCTTAGTTTATGTGGAGTGTCTGCCATACAAGTCCCTGCAAAAGAACTGTCACTATAAACATCATAACATGATAGAAGGAGTGCATTAATATACACCTGTGATTTGTTTCAGCCAGAAACACTGTCAGAGCTGTGCTGTAATAGAAAAACAATCCACACCTTCTGATCTGGAAATTTAAAAGGTGCTGTGGTATAAAATGGTTTCATTTATTTTGTCTGATTTAGAAAACATTCAAATGCTTCATAGTCTTTAGCACTATAACATTTTGCCCTGTGAGGGATTATGAAGTCATTTTTCTCCACTCTTTAGCCCACTTGAGCCCTCTGGTGGACAGAACCAGATGTTCAGGGGAGCATTTTTGCCCTCAAAGCCTTTAGATTTCCTTTGTTGACTCCACATCTCCATATTAAGCTCACTCCCATAACTTTATAAGTGTTGTTTGGCTTGAATAGTGGTTCACAGCCACCTGGTCTGAGACACATCTGTCCGGCACATTCCAGCATTTCCTTGCTTCCACAAACTCTCAACGACTCAGGAAGTGTCTGTTAGTGTTCGAGCTGATGAGCTAATGAGCTGGACAAGGGGACACCAGCATCGTGATAGATGACTGTTCATAAGCGATTTAATTAATATTAGTAATATGAATTAACTTTTGAGCACTTCTAGCTTTGAATTTTGGTGAAAAGAGGACTGCATTCAAGAAAAATCCCCAAGCCCACGGTAAAATCTGGTGCTGGATTATCACTGCTTTAGGTCTGTTTTGCAACTGTTGGTCCATGAACTCTTGTGAAGAGCATCATGAATTCTGCAAAGTATCAGGACATGTTAACCAAACCCTGGTTACCTCTGTCAAGAGGATAATACTCTGCTTTAGATGGGGCTTTCAAAAATCAAATCAAATCAAATTTTATTTGTCACATACATAACCATACATAGACCATACAAAACATAAAATTAAATATAATAAAGATAAAATTATAATCATAAAAAAAGAAAGAATATAATACAATAGAGAATAAAACTAGAATATATGAATACAATTTATTATTATTTTTTTTACAATTATATATAGTAAGATTACAAAACTGAAAAGAAAAATGTACAATTATACTAAATGGGCTAGAAAAACTGTACATGTGCAAATGAGGTGTGCAAATTTTAGTGAGTGCAAAATACGATGTGAGTGAATGTAAAGATGTTAAAATGTAATAAGAGGCAAGATGAGGTAGGGGATGTTTGTGTGATAATGAAGAAGATAATGACCCCAAGCATACACTGAAATCAATCCAGAAAATATTTCTGTGTTTTGCAGTGATTGTCAGTCTCAGGATTTGAAACCTCTTTAAAAACCTGTAGCCTAAATAGAAGAAGATGTCTGCAAAAGATGAGAATGTTTTGCTTGAAGGGGGGTCCATATCCTTGTTAGTCATTAAAGGAAGAGACACATGGTCATGGTATTGCCACTGTTACAGATTTAACCAAGTACTGTGTCTGTATATTAATTAATCTAAAGTCAATACTGCTACAAACTAATTTAAAAGTACATAAGGGACATTTTACACTGTGCATTTCACAGTTTGCACAGCCATGTTGTTGTCAATGCCACTCTGTAAACAGGGAAGGAATTGTTGAGAAGTTGATGAGTTGAAATTTCAGATTGAGGGGCCTTTTTTTTGTTTTTAAAGCGAGGAATTACAAGTTGTAACTTTGCCTTGCACGTAGCATCAGAACAGACAACATGTTGGACATCGATGCAGATGGACTTCAGCAGCTGAAGACCACACTGAGTTCCAGTCAGAGAACAGGAACCTGGGTTCAATCTGGGTACAGTATGCACAGGCTCACCCAAACTGGATAGTTTTAGATTGAAAAAGATCCCTTTTTTCCCCATTATAGTTTCTTCAGTCATGTAATGAGTATTATTATTATATTTCTATTACATTACAATCCTGGAGTTGAGTTATTCTTCTTCATATAAACTAAAAGTTCTATCTGCTCTCTTCCACATACATGAGTTCACAGAGACTCAGCTGACTAGGGTCAGAGAGAGAGAGTAACACCATCAGTTTTGCTCTCTTGGACTCCGGGCCACTGATGACTGTAGCATCATGGCATCACAATATTCCAAGGATTAACTGAACAATGCCCAGATGGGTTTTTTTTTTTCGACAATACTGGATTAATAAAAAGAAAGTGTTGGAGAGGGGTTTCATCCTTTTATCCTTTTATTAGTCTGTATTTCACTCAAAAAGCAAAGAGGATCACTGTCCAATCACAGGCCTTCACGGAAATGGGGGGGGCGTGGTTAAGTCACAGGACAGACCCGAATATCAAACATAACGTTTTGGTTTCGTTTCCTCACTCGAGCTGTGAGACTTTATTTCCGTCTTTAATCTCTCTCGTTTCTGAACTTTCACAGAGGTTGGAGTATTATACATTTCTAATGATATATTTAGTTTTACTCAATATCGCAGCTCAATACTAGAGTAACAAGTTCCTGAATAGATTTGCTTTTATTTACTTTACTGCATGGTTTAAACGTTGTTAATGTTTTTTTTTTCCTTCTGCAGTTTCTAGAAGGGTTGATGTACATATTTGCTCATCATGAATAGTAGGTCAAGTTTTGCACAACTTATGAATCAAGCAAAAGAAACAAACGAGAAGCCAACACAAAGCTTTAGTTTACCAGGTATGATTTTTATTTGTTGTACACTATATTTCATAAGTTTAGCTACTTGTATTTATCTTTTAAAGAGATCCGGCTATAATAATCACCTACAACTGTATATTGAACATTTCTTCTTATTATGTGCAGTGCTTTATTATTTCTTATTATAATAAACAATATGAAAAAATATCATGTAGTAAAAAATCATCTTCAAAAAAAAAACTGAAAAAAAAAACCTAAACATAAACCCTAAGGACCAGTGTCCTCCAGAACTATTGACACCCTTCTTAAAAATGAACAACAATGACTGTATGTACTAAATATAACACAATAATAATAAAAAAAAATCTACATATATACACATATTTTCAGAAACACATATGGCAACACTGTTGATGCCCTTATGGACAACTACATAAACACTTTTGGCATGTTTGGAAAAAAAAAGAAGTTAATCGTGATAGAAGTTCTGCCCATACCTGCACTCTTTTTCTGTGATTAAAAAACTATCCAGGTGCAATTGTATTATTATCCAGACCAATTATAATAATGTAGCGGTGTTCCAAGTGTACTTATATTTAGTATAAATGCACTGGGGCGCTTGACTGTTTGTATCAATCTGCTCCTATGTGCTCGCCATGCAAAATTTGAATTCTACCTACAATCCCACTGAAACAGTTACTACAGTATAGTTAGTGACATCATGAGCAGGTATGGCAAACGATACATTTTCATGAATATAACTTCTGACTTAAAATATGAACGCTCGGCATTTAAAGATGAAATGGAAGAAGGACAGCCAATTTCACCGAATACATTTTTAACAGGCATTGTGAGCTAGCTAACCATCTAGCCAAAGGGCGGTCAGTGAGCGTGGCTTCTTTGGGGTCTATTTCCACTAGTGGAACAAAAATAAACAAATTATTTGGACACTGTGTCTGAAATGTCACTTACTCAATATTAATTTCTTATTGACAAAACTGTTAAAACTGATCAAAGCAATATCACACTCGCAACCGTGGTGTTATAATGAATATGTACTGAATATGAAGCTGTGATTACCTGCAGCCTTGTGTCAATGGTCGAATCACACTCCTGCTGATATTCAGTTAAAATCGCAATTTTATTCGTGATATATTGCTCAAATAAGATACATAAAAGTAAAATAATCAGATGGATACTTTTGTTTATACTTTTGTTGCAACATCACCAACTACAGCACAGCAAAATACACCTAAATATCTATTCACACACATGGCATACAGAAATAGTTTCTTAATTTAATTACTGATATTTAACATTTTTTTATGATTATTTTAAGTATAGATTGATGAAACAGAATTATTGTTACTGCCCCAGAGTTCATTATTTTTCTCTAACTGCACTTCCTAAAGTGTTTTATTACTCTTATTTTGCTAAAGATTACAACTTTTATTAATAAAAGGATGATACATCATACTCTTTATCCAGTTATAGATACTTTTAATGTTGTTGAACGTCCACAATAAAAGTTCATGTTAGTTCCTATTCTCACTTATGTTATAGCAGCTACAAAGATTAATTCCCTCACAGTCCTCTCTTTTTTTTTATCTCTCTTGAAGTTGATAACTTGTTATATAGTGCTGACTCTGACTCCTTCCAGAAATATTAAACAAACTTTTCTTACAGAAAACTTCACCATATGAATGTTTACACATTTGTTTGTCAATGCATTTATGTGATGCATGTACTGTACAAGTCCCTGTGAATGAACTGATACTGTAGAAATGAGCGCATTAACATAACACTGCGATTTACAGCTGCACTATGGTCAGAGCTGCTTTTATAGAAAATTAATCAACACCTTCTGACCAATCAAAATCCAGAATTTAACAGTACTGGGATATAAATAATTTTATTTCTGGTTATTACTTAATATGACTGAATAAATTACAGTGGTAGCAGGAGCAGTTGTAGGTAGCCTCCATTTTGTTTTCTGTCTAAATATTTAGATTTAATAAAATAATTATAATTTATATTTTAATTTTTTTTGTCCACCCCATTGTGAAATTTTTGATGTCATGTTAATCTTTCAACATGTTTTGTGTGTATGCTGTTACTTATCGACACTGTAGTGGAGCCGAACGCAGGACTTTTTACTATCGGAAAACCAGCAGATGATAAGCCCCAGGAAAAAAATAAAGACAGCACTCCCAAAGGCATAAACAAAGACAGAGTCGTGGGCAGAGGTAAGAAATAAAATAGTCTTGTTTTGTTCCAAAGGTTTATTTATCTGATGGAAACTTGGCTTAAAGCATACAATGTGGAAAAAAAATTTGGTGAAGCACAGTCACTTTTACCATCCTGATTATTTTTCTATAACAGCACATCTTGAACTGTTTTATTCCACTTCTACTACAGCAATTTGCCAACAGTTACACTTTTTAGTAATTAAAGAATGGCACTGTACATTTTTATCAGTTTATAGTTACGTTCAATTTTGTGGAATGTCCAAGAAACATGTTAGTTCCTGTCTGACATACATTATAGCAACTATAAACAGATATTCCCTCACCAGCCTCTTTCTTTTCTCTCTCTTTTGAAGTTAACTTTAAAGTGACAGCTTAAAACTTAATGTTACAGCTTTATCTCCATCTGTTACAAAGATCTGACACTGGAGACTCCTTCCATAAATGTTAAATAAACATCCAACCAAACTTTTTTGTGTTAAATAACACATTTTAAAATCAGTTTATTATTAGACTTCGGTTATGTTATGTGGCCTGTCCCTGTAAACGAGTTGTTACTATAAAAACAATAAAGTCTTATTAACTTCAAGAGAGAGACAAAGAGAGGCTGGTAAGGAAATGACTGTTTATAGCTGTTATAATTTAAGGGAGAACAGCAACTAACTTGTTTCATAGACTATACTGGAATTGTGCTGGAACACAAACTTCTTATCACTAGCCCAGAGCATTAACCACTTAGCCACCTCTGCCTCTGTTGGTGTATTTAAATGTAATTATAAACATAAAAAAAGTACAATTTATCATTCTGGAATAAAAAATTTTAATTGTTGGGAAATTACTGTGGTGTAAGAGAAATAAAACACTTCAGAACAAGCTGTTATAGGAACATAATCAACGTAACAGTATCTTCACTTTGTCACATTGTGCCATTGTTGATTATTTTCCTATAACCATATCTCCTGTCATTTGTTTGTTTCTTACATATTGTATTACTAATTCACTTTGCAGATTTGTGGCCAGCTTTTAATGTACTCGAGACTCCATGGAGATCAGTGAACTGGACCTCTGAGTCAGTATAACAGCAGCTTTACTACATACTCATGTCAAATACAGTGCATCCGGAAAGTATTCACAGCGCTTCACTTTTTCCACATTTTGTTATGTTGCAGCCTTATTCCAGAATGAATTAAATTCATTATTTTCCTCAAAATTCTACAAACAATACCCCATAATGATAACGTGAGAGAAGTTTGTTTGAAATCTTTGCAAATTTATTAAAAATATTTGCACCCTGTTTCCACTGATCATCCTTGAGTTGTTTCTACAACTTGATTGGAGTCCACCTGTGGTAAATTCAGTTGATTGGACATGATTTGGAAAGGCACACCTGTCTACATAAGGTCCCACAGTTAACAATACATGTCAGAGCACAAACCAAGCCATGAAGTCCAAGGAATTGTCTGTAGACCTCCAAGACAGGATTGTATTGAGGCACAGATCTGGGGAAGGGTACAGAAACATTTTTGCAGCTTTGAAGGTCCCAATGAGCACAGTGGCCTCCATCATCGTAAATGGAAGAAATTTGGAACCAGCAGGACTGTTCCTAGAGCTGGCCGCCTGGCCAAACTGAGTGATCGGGGAAGAAGGGCCTTAGTCAGGAAGGTGACCAAAAACCCGATGGTCACTCTGACAGAGCTCCAGTGTGACTCTGTGGAGAGAAGAGAACCTTCCAGAAGAACAACCATCTCTGCAGCACTCCACCAATCAGGCCTGTATTGGAGAGTGTCCAGAAGGTAGTCACCCCTCAGTAAAAGGCACATGACAGCCCGCCTGGGGTTTGGCAAAAGGCACCTGAAGGTCTCTCAGACCAAGATCAAGACAAAGATTGTACTCTTTGGCCTGAATGGCAAGATTCATGTCTGGAAGAAACCAGGCACCAGTCATCACCTTGCCAATACCATCCCTACATTGAAGCATGGTGGTGGCAGCATCATGCTGTGGGGATGTTTTTCAGTGGCAGGAACTCGGAGACTAGTCAGGATTGAGGGAAAGATGAATGCAGTAATGTACAGAGACATCCTTGATGAAAACCTGCTCCAGCGCACTCTGGACCTCAGACTGGGGCGAAGGTTCATCTTCCAACAGGACAACGACCCTAAGCACACAGCCAAAAAGGAGTGGCTACCGGACAACTCTGTGAATGTCCTTGAGTTGCCCAGCCAGAGAACAGACATGAACAGACATGAACCCGATTGAACATCTCTGGAGAGATCTGAAAATGGCTGTGCACCGACGCTCCCCATCCAACCTGATGGAGCTTGAGAGGTCCTGCAAAGAAGAATGGGAGAAACTTCCCAAAAATAGGTGTGCCAAGCTTGTAGCATCATACTCAAAAAGACTTGAGGCTGTAATTGGTGCCAAAGGTGCTTCAACAAAGTATCGAGCAAAGGCTGTGAATACCTATGTACATGTGCTTTTTTTGTTTTTTATTTTTAATAAATTTGCAAAGATTTCAAACAAACTTCTTTCACGTTGTCATTATGGGGTATTGTTTGTAGAATTTTGAGGAAAATAATGAATTTAATCCATTCTGGAATAAGGCTGTAACATAACAAAATGTGGAGAAAGTGAAGCGCTGTGAATACTTTCCGGATGCACTGTATTTGTGTACACAGAATGTTTAAAAGGTGTTCTGTATTGTGCAATTAGATCCAGGAAGGAACTGATGGAGATGGTCGAGTCATACAAACCGGCCAGCGGGGCTGTGTCCGAGGCCAGAGTCCTGCTTCTGGGTCCCGTTGGTGCGGGAAAGTCCAGTTTCGTTAGCTCTGTGCAGTCAGTCTTTTCTGGACGTGTCCTTAACCGGGCCATGGTGGGCTCATCTACTTCTGCAAGCTTCACAAAAAAGGTATAGAAGTCAAGAAAACTGTATCATGGAAGTGGGTTTATTAGAGCTAATCTGAGAATTGTCAGTACACTAGGGGTTGTGATACAGGTAGACAAAAACAGAGCAGAATAATGGATAATTTAAAAAAAAAAAAGGTTTTGTCATGTCTATTTATTTATCCATTTATAGATATTTTTAATGTTGTGTCATATCTGCAAAACAAGTTATTTCCTGTTCTTTACATTATAGCACCTATAAACAGTCGTTCCCTCACCATATTCTCTTTTTTTCTCTTGAAGTTAATAAGACAAAAAATTGCTAAGCTTGCTGTGTTAATGAGAAGCTGCAAAGTGTAAAGTCCTGATGACTTTCCTGTGTTGGAATAGTTACAGCTTTATCTCTGACTGTTACAAAGCTCTGACACTGGAGACTACTTTCGTAGATGTTAAATGTCTCCTTATCAGCAATTGCTTATATTTTTTAATCTGTTTATGTGGCATATCCCTGTGAATGAGCTGTTACTAAAGAAACAATAACACATTAGAATGAGCACATTAATATAAATCTGTGATTTGCAGCTGCACTACTGTCAGAACTGCTGTTATAGAAAATTAATCAACACCTTCTGACCAATTAGAACCCAGAATTCAACAGCTCTCTGGTATATTTATTGCATGAAAATTGTTAAAATAAAATGTCCTATCTCGCAGCTCCAGTCATTCCCCATCAGACGGAGTGGAGAGAAATCAGACCCCACAGCTCTGGTCCTGTGTGATATTATGGGGATTGGAGACGGAGACTCGACGGGACTGAGCCTTTATGATGCGCTGTGCGTTATTAAAGGACATGTGATAGAGGGACATCAGGTATGACTTTTAAAACTGTATCGAATAATTGCACACTGGGTTGTGATGATATATCAGTGTAATGGTATACAGTGATAATGGAATCTTAAATAGTTATACTTTTAACACGTTGGAACATGTACAGATAATGTAGAAAGATGTCGCACATACAGCATTATACCCAGTGAGGGAAGTATGGCCTCTGTGTGTGTCAGTTCCATTTAAGGAGCCATGGCTTTTGTGTATATCAGTCCTATTGAAGGAGGTGTGGCCATTGTGTGTACCTAGTGAAGGAAGGATGAGTTGTCTCCCAAATGACATACTATACTCTATGCACTTATACTATGCATTATGTCCTTTGCCGTCAAGTATATGAATTTTAGAAGGGTAGTACTGTCTCAACACTAATGTTTTTTTTACTAAACAGAAGTATAAGCAGTCGATGGCAAATGACGTCAAACGCACGTAATGCGACGCCACTAGCTTTAGAGTCAATGAAAAATGTCTTCATTTTATTGTTTATGTCAGTGTTACCTTTTACCATTTGTGAGATGTCTTGTGTCGTTGGTCATCTTCAGTTTTTTTTCTCATCCACCTGGAAGCCCCTCCCTTCATCCGCTATGTAAACATAGCTACTTACCGTTAAATGCATGAAGTGTCCAGACTTCGTTTTTTCTGGTTGAATAAGTGCATCATCTGGGTACTTGAAGTGCACTTCTTCTTGGAATTTTCAGTGTGAACACACTACTCCCACTATTTATACTACAAAATGGTGTAGAATAGTGCATAAGTATGCGATTTGGGATGCACTTTTGGCTCTGTGTGTGTCAGTTCTATTGAAGGAGGTGTGGCCTTGTGTGTGTTAGTTTTACTGCAGGAGGAATGGCCTGTGTGTTTCATTTCCAGTGAAAGAGGTGTGACCTCAGCGTGTGTGTCAGTTTCATTAAATGAGAAGTGTCTTCTGTTTTTTAGTAGTCCCCGTTAAGGAAGTATGGCTTTTGTGTCTGTCAGTTCCAGTGAAGGCTGTGATGCATTTGGTACTGTGCTGCAACTGCAACCGCTGTTCATCAAATAAAATAAGTGAAATAAAACTCTATTAACAAATGAGCTTTACGGACAACCAACAACACACACGTCTCTGTATTTCCAAATATCTTGCTTTTGTATATATATATCAACTACACTAAGTGTCACATCAGTGGCCTGGCCTGTGTTATTACAGGAATCCAATTTTCCTGAACCAATTCCAAATTCCAGCAAAAAAATAGGTAAATCTAGTGCTAGTGTTTATAATCTTTTTATTCGTCGCAGTTCAGTGCAGAAGAGCCAGTCAGATCTGACATGGGCTTCATAAAGAAACCGAGCCTCAAAGACAAGATTCACTGTGTGGTGTTTGTGGTGGATGCGTCAAAAATCAACACCTACGCCAAAGGACTGAGCAACACGTTCCGGCAGCTCCGAGAAAACATCAGCAGCCTGGGTGAGGATTTCATCGCCTAAAGTAGCAAATATTTTTTCATAAATCTCAGATCAACAAACATGTAGTAATAACCCAGACATGAGTGTTAGAATAAAAAGATTCACTGGTAAACCTATTCTTGATGTTCCTGCTTTATAGCACCGCACTGCTGAATTTGTGATTTTGATTGGTAAGAAGGTGTTGGTTAATTTACTATGACAGCATCTCTGACAGTAGTGCAGGTTTTTCTAATAGCTACGATATTATATAGTAACAACTCATTCACAGACTCATACAGCAGACACGCCACATAAATGTATTTTTTTTAAAACGTGTGTAATGGTTGATATGGTGACGTTTTCTCTAAGGAGGTGTTTATTTAACATTTATGGAAGGAGTCTCTAGTGTTAGCACTTTGTAACAGTCAGAAGTAAAGCTGTAATAACAGGTTAAGATAGGTCAAGCTTTTCTGACATCTTCAGGACAGAGGAGTGTATGCTTCATTTTCTAGGTAACATGACAAGCTTTGTTTTTTTTTTGGTCTTAATAACTGGAAGAGAGAAAAAAAGAGAGCTGAAAGAAAAAAAACAACAATAAATGTAACTATACGTGGATAAAAAATCATGCTGTGTTCTTTAAAAAAATATCAATTGTTAGTATAGGCAAATTGCTGTGGTATAAGAGCAGTAAAACATTTTGGGACAGGCTGTTTTAGGAATGTAATCAACTTCGGGGTGGTAATAATAACTCCACTTCATCACACCACCCTGCTGCTGATTATTTACCTCTAACAGCATGCCCCCAAGTGTTTTAGCCTTTACTTAAGGGAAATTGCATTCCATAAAGGGAATATAAATCCCATTAGCATACACATGAACATAAACAACAACTCTCTCTTTATTGCAGGTGTGCACCAGGTAGCGCTGCTGACTCACGTGGATGAAGTGTGCACAGTCACATGTCGAGATGCCAGCCAGGTGTACATAAGCCGCAATGTTCAGCAGCTGGTATGTGCACAATAGTGTGTGTGTGTGTGTGTGTGTGTGTGTTTCTAGATTTCACATCATGTATGTGTCAGCATCCCGGCTCTGTGCCTTAATGTGTAGATGGTGAAGGCCGGAGAACTTCTTGGAATGGCCACGTCCTATATCATACCTGTGAGAAACTACTCCTCCCAGCTGGACCTTGATGAGAGCACAGACATCTTACTGCTCAAAGCTGTCGATCACATCCTACAGTACGCTGATCTGTACTTCCAGGACGGTGCTGTGGATTATAAAGTTACCAACTAGAAATGCAGAATTCAATGCATTGATACGCCATTTATTTCTTATTTTCACTTAAGGTTTTTTTCTTCTTCAAAGTAGTTACTGTTATCTAGTTAACTAATAGCTAATGTTATAGTTGGGGTCTATTCTGTGCAATATATAATTTTGTGTATTTCAGTTTAAAAATCACATATACAAAAAATGTCTGAAGGTGAATTGGTGAAGCTAAATTGCCTATAGGTGTGAGTAAGTGTGTGAATGTGTGTGTACTAGACATCCCAACCACTCTGTATTCCTGTCTCACACCCAGTGTTTCCAGGATAAGCCAAAAATGATTTTTTTAAAAATGGAAACTGAGATAAGTAGGTAGATAGATAGAAAGATAGATTAGAGTTTCCCAACCTTTTTTCAGTCAGGGCACCCTTTGAAAATTAAAAAAACATTTGTGGCACCCTACACAAACACTAATGCTAGACAGCGTTAACCCTGGTTTATATTTGATGCGTCTGCAATAGCGCGAGGGAGCACGCGGAAAAAATGACGTCATCGCGGAGTGGGCGGTCGAGCGCGTTGAGTGCGTGAGGCTTCATTCCACGTGGTAGTTTGCACGCCATTTTTTGCTACTTGCCGCGTGGCACCGGATCTGGAAATGAATTACTTTGAGGCGACTCTTGCCGAAAGATACGATTGTACAGGCATCTCTATGATCCATCCATGCGGGACCAAAGAGATAGAGATTATCCATCCATGCGAGACCATAGAGATAGAGATGATCCATCCATGCGGGACCAAAGAGATAGAGATGATCCATCCATGCGGGACCAAAGAGATAGAGATGATCCATCCATGCGGGACCATAGAGATAGAGATGATCCATCCATGTGGGACCATAGAGATAGCCAGATGGCACAAAAATCATGGAAAGGTTTTTAAAAATAGTGATTTTGATTTGCTTTGTACATACTGCTGAAAGAATAAAGCCAAAGCTGAAAGTGTATTTGGGGGTGCACCATGTTTTCATTCATCACTTCTTCACAAATAAACACAGTCACTACACTACACAGTCAGACAGTGATTAAACCTCATTCTCTTGTCTTTATACATAGAGAATTTACACTGATGGGTGAACACACAGAGTGATCATTCTGTAATAACTTTCAGTTGTCTCTATATTGCTCTTTTTTGCATACTGTAGGTTTTTGTGAAGTTTACTGAAAACAAACATCAACAACAATAAACACAACAATTCCTCCTCAGCGTTCAGCATCTCCACGCGAGACTCCTTGTTTTTAAGCGTTGCTATAGTTGTCCCTTCGAACTACTTCTCTCAGCTACTTTCTGTTGGTTTATAGGACGATTACTCCGAGTCGCCCCCTTTCGTTTCAAAGAATATTACAACCACGAGCGCGTCAAGCATAAACGCCTCATCCGTTTGTGGAGGTGCGCGCGCAGTCAGTGGAGGCTCGCGCTGCGGAGCCAGGCGGAAGTATAAACAAGGCTTTAGCTACATGAGGATGAAGTTAATAAGTTTTCTTTTAGGAAATCTGTCCATATTCTTTTGCACTACACACGCATCGTCACGCGCTAATTATTAGGATAAAACACACGCACACTGATGTTGATGTGCTGCTGACAGGTCAGCGAGGGGGAGGGAATTATTATTATATTTTTTATATCATTTTTTTATTATTATTGTTATGCGTGTCTGTGTTATTATTTCAGACATCAGATATTTATCATATATATTAAATGTTTTATACACATTTGAACCTTTTAGAAATGTTTGAAGGATTGTTACACCCGCCCGTGCTCTCTCTCCCCTGCACCCCCCAATAATGTTGAAATTCTTTTATTTAGATTACTTTCTAATTTTGTCTTGATTTAAATCTAAATTTACTTTGTAATAGATGTCTGAGTAGGTTTTTAGTTTAAACCGAAGAAAAGAGGTGACCGTGGGCTTATCTAAAATATAGCACCAACCAAGAAATTAACATTAGAATCGCTAAACACATCAAAAATATTTCAATGTAAACATGTTTAATGTCTTTCAGAGAGGAGATTTTCTGTAAATGAAGTTTTCCCTCTTTCTTTAAAATGCTAGAACTTTACTTCAGTTGGAAAAACATGAAATACGAAGCATAATTTATTATATAATAGAACTAAATGTGGTCATTTGAAGGGTTTGCCCAGGCTGATACACAGATTTACTGCAAGAAAATAAAAAGAGATCAGTTTTAATAAATAAGAAATAAAAATAGATGATGCGTTGGCCGGGAATCGAACCCGGGTCAACTGCTTGGAAGGCAGCTATGCTAACCACTATACCACCAACGCTTACAGGAAACGCATCCTGATACCTTTCTAAAAATCAAACTCTTCACACTTGATCGTAAAACGTAAAATATAAAATGTAAAATGTTAATAAATAACGTCGGATGTTCATTTTCTGTTCAATCTGCCGCATTGTTAAACTTTTACAACTTAAACCTCCCCCAAAAAAGTAACGATTTCGGACGCACCCCTCTACATCGAATGATGTTGACGTCATCACGTACACCCACCCGTATCGTGTGATGTTACGCCAAAACGTCACGGCGTATAGCTCGTGTTTTTTTGCCAAGATGGCGGCGGTGTGTCCGACTGAATGGGCGACGCGAGGTGTAAAACTGTAAAAAAAAAAAAAAATGTTCGCCGCACGTTTACAGGATCCTTCTTTTTAATGTATTCTCATTAAAACCGTGAAAAAAAAACTGAAATCAACTAGGATGGTTATATCATGACACAGAGCAAAAAGAAGAAACGGGTGAATCGCAGTCTCCTGCTGGCCAAGAAAATCATCATCAAGGATGGCGGAACGGTGAGTTCACTAAATAATACAAAAATAAACTCAGTATAATATCTCACGACACAGAGTCTCGTCTTTCTACTTATTTATTTAATTGTTAAGCGATACATACCTGTCGCACTCTGAATGTTATCAGCTTAAGAAGTTAGTAATGGCAACTTCCTCTGTTTTGACAAAGCAGCATCGTTCACCTGTACTGCTAATTCATTAAAATGAACGACATTACATAATTTTTATTATATACATTGTAAATACTGTCATCATATTACTGTCAATAGTAATCATATTAGTGTTATTATTTTAGTATTTATTGCATTAGTATAATCACACACAATGATGAGCATAAATGTATTAGTAATAAAACAGACTGTAGTTATACGTGAAGATATTTTCAAATGCACACTATGGATCTACATATTACTACCCACTATAATAGGCCACTATAGTAGGAACACCTATGTGACAATCCCAGGAGATGAGCAGTTTTGTAAATATTTAACCATACTGTCTGGCACCAACAACCATTTTACCCCCATTCTGAGAACATTATATGTGAACCCCATATTTGAACATTAACTGAAGCTCTTGACCTGTGTCTGCCTGATTTTCTACTTTGAGCTGCTGCTGCATGATTTGCTGATTAGATAATTGCATGAATGAACAGGTGCACAGGTGTTCTTATTAAAGTGGCCAGTGAGTGTATATATACAGCTAACAAAGCAAAACAGTAATGTGTTCTAAAATAAAATATATCTACAAAAAAACCCTCAATACTCTCAAAATATGTATACAGTTGCAATCAAAATTATTCAACCCCATTGCAAATCCGGTTTATACTTTCAGCTGTTTGCAATGAACAAATCAAAGAAAAGCAATTGAAATAGTTCAACATAACGGATCCTTCAAGTGGTTTCCTCAAATTTAACTGAAATGCAACTTATAATGACTTGTCCAGTTTCAAAATTATTCAACCCCCTGAATAGAATCCCTCACAACAGCACAAATATGCAAAACAGTTGTTGTCTCAAGCACACCGTATGCAACTAATTGAGGTCTTCATTAGTTGCACCAGGTGTGCTTGAGCTGGAACACATGAAATACCTGAACTGGCTAGGGGCAGAAATGCAAGAAATATCTGGATGGGGCAGAAAAACTAAGCTATCAATGGTTGCAACCAGATTTCTGAGAAGGCAAGTTGTGAAAAACCCTCGATTGACTGTGAACGACCTGCAGCAAGACTTGGTGGCAACAGGCGTGGAGGTGTCAGTGAGCGCAGTAAGGAGTGTACTAAATGCAGAAGGTTTCCATGCCAGATCTCCAAGACGTACACCACTACTGACCCAAAAGCACAAGAAAAGCCTGAGTCAAAATCATATGAATAAGCCACAAAAGTTTTGGGATTCTGTTCTGTGGACTGATGAAACAAAACTGGAACATTTTGGCACCATGACTCAGTGGTATGTCTGGAAAAAGAAGAATGAAGAAAAAACACAATGTTCACAGTCAAGCATGGTGGTGGCTCTGGGGCTGCTTTGCATCCTCTGGCACTGGAAACCTGCAGCGTGTGGAAGGCAAGATGGATTCATTGAAGTATCAGGAAATCCCAGGAGAAAACGTCATGCCGTCTGTGAGGAAGCTGAAGCTTGGGCGTCAGTGGATCTTCCAACAGACAAGGATCCCTAGCATACCTCAAATTCCACCAAGGCTCGGTTGCAGAAGAAGTCCTGGAAGATTCTACAGGGCCATCACAGTCACCTGACTTGTACCCCATAGAAAATCTCTGGTGGGGTTTGAAGAAAGCGGTTACAGCACACAAACCCAAGAATATTATTGAACTGGAGGGCATTGCTCATGAGCAATAGGCTAAGATTCCTCAGGAACGCTGCCAGAAGCTGGTGTTTGGCTTCGCATCTCGTTTGCAGCAGGTCATAACAGCAAAAGCGTGCTCTACTAAATACTAAAGATGCTTGCCATGAAGGGGTTGAATAATTTTGAAACTGGAGAAGTCATAAGTTTCAGTTGAATTTGGGGAAACCACTTGAAGCATTTGTTGTGTTGAACTATTTTAATAGCTTTTGTTTGATTTGTTCATTGCAAACAGCTGAAAGTCTGTAAATTTTGACAATAAACCTGTAATTTGCACTGGGGGTTGAATAATGTTGATTGCAACTGTGTATATATACAAAAAAATCTTAACATTTGTTACAGGCACTGGTAAACCTACACATGACACTAGTGAGATTGTGATATTAAACATCATCTGTTTAAGTTCCTGCTTTTTGACACTAGCGCAATCAGTGAAACTCAGCACCATGAACTTGGATGGAAAAACATTTTTCATTTGAGTATTGCAAATGAAATGAAAGTGATAAAGATGTGCTCATGAAATAATGTGACTGCATTCTAGGCTAACTGTCAAAATAAATCATAGTTTTTATGATGAAATAATGCAGAAAAAAATGATAAAGCAAGTTGAGTGATGAAGCAGAGTTACTGTTACCACCTTGAAGCTGATTAATTTCCCAGAAACTACACATTTGGAAGTGTTTATCCTTAATAAACCATAGCAAAATTGCCAATTATGGCAAGTTATTTCCTCTTATCACTTATGTTACAGCAGCTATAAACAGCCATTCCCACACCAGTGTCTGTCTCTCTCTCTCTCTCTCTCTCTCTCTCTCTCTCTCTCTCTCTCTCTCTCTCCCTCCCCCCCTCTCTCTCCCTCTCTTTTTACAAATGAATAAGACAACAGCAGCTTGTGTTACAGAGAATAATATTAGGGGATAATGCTTGCATTACTTGGGCAACATTTGGCTGCTTTGCAAAAGTAATAATAACTTCAGTGTTGCTTAATTGGTTTTGATGGTTTCCAAAGGTGGATTTGGAAGCAACAAATAAATAAAAAAATAACATTTTAATTCACATTTTCATGCGTGATTGTTTGGGAGCTCTCATATAAGTAATCCATAGTGACTTGAACCTTATAAAGACATTTTGCAAGTCATCCAAGGACCTTCACCAGTTACTGAATGATGGGAAAATAGCCACTGTTTAAAACAGTGCGTGTAAGTCACTCTGGTGAATGTTTCACGATGGCATGTAGATAGATTTGTCTCGGAGATGATTTATTTCAGCATACCCATTTACACGGTTTAAAATTTTGGTCTTTGATCTTAGACTTAATCCATGGATCCAAATTCAATTTGGATTCAATTCACCATTGGTAGTTTTTGGTGGTTTGTTCCTCAAGGATGCCAAACCCTTCCTCAAGGACTGGCTTTTCACCTACCATTCATTTATTCTTTCTTTTTTTTTACATCTCTATTTTTTTGTACTTAAAATATTTGTGGTCTTGTTTTTCCCCCTATTTCCAGCCTTATCCGCTCCTTTTTCAAACCTGTTTATTTTTGTGTAGTGAATGTCGTGATGAGATGAATTTCACCTCATGTTCTTATGAAATGGTTGTTTTGTTTCACACACATACATGCCTGTGTGTATATGATGTAACTCTGATTCAGTTTTGTTGTCTCATGGATATCTACAGGTTTCTGTCTGAGTGTGTCACTAGTACTAAATTTCCTCCTGAGCTTTCAGATATGATATCCTTCCTTCCATTTTTTTTTTCAGAACATCAGGAACTTTTTCTCTGTACTTTATGCACACACATGATAGAACTATGGCTAATGTATGTTTAGTCAGAGGCGGCATAACATTTATAGATAGGGGTTGTCAGCTGGTATATTGCAAAGTATTTCAGAAGAGCAGACCAAGTAATTGGGAAGAAATAGCGTAGAAGAGCTGACAAAACATTAAAAAAAAAAAAAAAAAACTGTGTAGTTTGCGACTCCAGAACCAGGTCATCTTCTGTAGTAGATCCACTATTGTAACCAGTCACCTGCATTAATGTCAATTATTTATGTAAAAACTTTTTTCACTTTTATACAAAATCTAATTGTCAACTTGGATCACACTTTAAAAAAAACTGTTTGTACTTTGCATTTGGAGAATCAGAGAATCTTTTTTTAGCTTTTCACCTACCATTCATTTATTCTTTGTTTTTTGTATTTAAAATATTTCTTGGGACGTCATGGTCGTCACACGGTTCTGAGATATCTTTTTTGATAGTTTTTTTTAATTATTATTATTCCTTTGACTAAATTTAATTATAAACTGATTGGAATCAGCTTTTAAAATGTTGTACTTAATCATAACATCTCTGAGGAAAGATTGTCCAATGAGGTCCAAAAAAAGAAAAATCTCGGTAGTGTGTCCGTGTGCAGAGCTGCTTAGCCAAAACTAGCCTGGTGTTTGGTTTAGTTATGGTCAGTAATACTAGGGATGCTCCTATCGATAATCACATTCTATGACTCGATCGGTAGTCTCTAAATTTGGCCGATCTCACGAACCCATCACAATTTGATGACGTAAAACGTGAGGATGTAAAACACATGATGACATTAAACTTTAGCACTCCAGTCATGTCATCAGCAGTGTGGAATTATCATGAGGTCTCAAGAAATAATGGAAAATTTGCCATATGGCATGTATTTTTAAAATGTTCATTATAAAATGAATATTTGTTGTGTTTATCTATTTGATTCTCAGTTAAAACAACAATCTACAACATTACTGTAAATAATATAACCAAGGCAACATCTGTGGTATTACTTTATCTGGGGGAAAGAAGGTTAACAGTGACGGTCAACCGAAAGCTTACATATCACTTATATAAAGCTTGAACGATCAGGATTAGTATCAGCTAATTGTGATGACAAGAAATTGGTATCAGTAATACTGTGGTGTTCTGTGTGTTTGATATCCGTCATAGAAGATAAAGTTACAGGGCTTTCCCTAGGTTTTCAGAGGGTTTAGGTGCTGTCTGGGTTCCAGGGGGTGGTGGATGTTGGGTGTTTGAAATTATTCAAAGGAAATTAAGTTATTTTAATTTGTTGTTGTTTTTTCATGTTGTTTTTGACCATTATCCTTACCATATTTGTGAAAGAAAGATAGGAACACTTATTGTACTTATAGTCAAAAGTCTATTAATTTCACCAAAAGACATGTTTAAGATTTAATGAAAATATATGTGGATTACCTTAACTTGTACACTTAGGAAGAATAAACATGTTGAAATACACATGCAATTTTTATTTGTATTTTTTTTTAAATGTATCCAAAGGACAAGATGAAGACAAACAGAGAATTTCTTGATTTATAACAGCCCTCATTGTTGAGGCTTGTAACTTGCTTATCCAAGTCGATGGTTGTACCTACCATCCCCAGTTGACGGTACAGAGAAATAGCCAATCAGCTGTTTAATTATCTTGGCGATGAGCATCAGTCGCACAACAATCACACAAACATTCATCCAAACACTGGTTGTCGCTTGGCAGCTCATTCCTGTTGCTGGCTAACCTTTCCGTTTAAGGTCAAGCCACCTCTCAGTTTTTTGGGGGGTGGTTAGCACATGGAGCATAGAAATGGATTAAACACAGTCAAACAGGTTTCAGTGCAGTCTCGTCCCTGTGCTGGGAAACAGAGTATAGGTGTAGTAAATGCACATTGCCTTTTCAGCCATAACCATGTTATTTTACAGCCTGCTAGAAACGAGGTGGTGGTCTCTGTAGATAAAGCAGACTTGTTGCAAAATCGAGTTTGTTTCCTTTTACATACAGTTGCTGTGGTGATTATCTTCACTTCTGTTAATTCTGTCAGGGCTCTCTCTCTCTCTCTCACACACACACACACACATGTTTATAAAACTTCAGAGGACCTTCAAACTAGATTCACTGGATAATTTTCAACCTAGAAATGTATTGCAACCTAGAAATATTTGTGCACCCTCACAAGCACTTTTATTATTATTGAACCACACACCACTGTTGAATTCTCAATTCTGATTGGTCAGAAGGTTTTGATTAATTTTCTGTGACATCGCTGACTGTAGTTCCAGCCTTAATTCAAATCACAGGTTAATATTACTGCGCTTGTTCTAATACGTTATTGTTTATATATTAACAGCTCAGCAACAACTACTTGGAATGCAGTATACTCTACAATAATGTATTTTAAAATGTGTGTAATCACCGATATGGTGAATTTTTGCAAGATGTTCATTTAAGATTGATAGAATGAGTCTCACGAGGTGTCAGAGGTGAAGCGGTAACTTTAAGTTTTCTGGCATCTTTAGGATGGAGTTGCTTTACGCTTTGTGTTTTGTGGTGTTCACTTTATGAAAGGAGAAAAAAAGAGAGGCTGGTTTATAGCTATATTTGAGAAGAGGAACTTGTTTCTGGACGGTCCACAACATTGATGTGACTATAAATGGATAAATAGTATGATGCATCATTGTTTAATCAATAAAAATATAATCATTGGCAAATTGCTGTGGTATAAGTGGAATAAAACACATGAGAACCTGCTTTTATCTGAAATGAGTCAAGTTTGTAGTAGTAACAGTTAACCCAGTTGTTGATTATTTTCCTATAACAGCACACCCTGAAATGTTTTTTTTTTTTTTTTGCTACCAGGTATTTAACAGTTGTATGTGTGTCTCCTCACAGCCGCAGGGTTTTGGGTCCCCCAGTGTTTACCATGCTGTCATAGTCATATTTTTGGAGTTCTTCGCTTGGGGATTGTTGACTGCACCCACACTAGTGGTAAGTCAGGATGTGGTACTTATGTTTTTTATCATAGTGACTACAAAATATATCTGAACTTAAGTGATCTATGAAAATAAATATTATGCATAATAGTCAAACTATTAAAAACATTTCAGTGGAGTTGGGCATACAGCTTTATTTAAAAATGTGAAATGTAATTACTTTGTTCTGGAAATGACTTAATCACCCAAAACAAAAAATGTGCTGTGAAAGAAAAAGATTTTTTTTTTAAATGAAAAAATGGTTTGGTGACAATTTCTGCAAAAAATTTTCTTTTACTTTTTATATTAAATCTATCTTTTGTTTGTGTGTGTGTTACAGTTTAAAAGATAAAGATTAGCATCAGCTACTTCTAGACAGTAAATATTTATTTTAAAAAATGAAAAATATTATCTTTTTATTTATTATTTATTTTTTAAATATTTATTTATTAATATTTATTTTTTATATTTATTTATTAAAGCGTCTGTTAAATGAATAAATGTAATGTATTATATATTATAAATAAAAAGATATATTATCAGTTATATCACCCATTGCTTTGGCATTTCTGAAGTTTGGTTCCAGAAAACAAAGGCGATGCAACATTAATTCAGTAGAAAATAAAAGTAAACCAAATAGCAAGCAAATCAAAAGAATGAATTTTATTCTGATTCAGATTAAGCAAAAGTTCTAAAGGGTGTCAAAGTGCTCTTGAAATGCAAACAGCTCTTGGTGTTGGTTTGGTTTTTGTACCCGAGTGTATTTTCTTGTAAAGCCCCATACTGTGCTAAATCATAATCCATGTTGATCCTTATTATTGTTTTTGATTGTCCAGGTTCTTCATGAAACATTTCCGAAGCACACGTTTTTGATGAATGGCCTCATACAGGGAGTAAAGGTGCAATATTTAATCTGTTGACTGACTGATTGATTGATGGATTGTAAATAAAACATGACTGGAGTAGTAAACACTTGATTCTTGATGGTCACAGGGTTTGCTGTCGTTTCTGAGCGCCCCTCTGATCGGCGCTCTGTCTGATGTCTGGGGCAGGAAGTCATTTCTCCTCCTCACCGTTTTCTTCACGTGTGCTCCCATCCCTCTTATGAGGATTAGCCCATGGTATGTCAGCAGCGTTCACTACTGTTTCCACTCTGTTTCAGTCCCAGTACTGTTTCATGGCCCTTTCCATTTATTTAACATCAGCATAGACTTCAAGATTATTTAGATATAATTTAGTTGAAAAAATGGGCAGATGAAGCTGTTTATAAGTGCAAACACATTTGACAAATTATTTAGGTAGGATTAGAAGGTTCACTCCAAGTCAGAATTATAGTAATTACAAGATGACGACTTGGACATTAACCTCAGAGCTGGTTATTTCTTCAAACTGGGAAATCCGTCATTTCTATGGTGACATTGACACTTAAGATAATTAGCAGTTAGCTAAACCATATTTTAATGTCTTTCAGTGGTTCAATTAAGTTAAATCCTATTATTATGCTCATAATGTCCTTTTTTAGGAGTATTTGTTTACAACATGACATCACACACTATGGGGTTTTGAACTTCCAAAAGATTTCATCGTCTCCAACTGCTACTTATGATTTTAGTATCTACAAGTTTATAATTATTGTTATTTAGACATGACTTTAGTGTATTATTAGCTACCAAGCCAGATATTAAAAAATCTATTTGACTCTGTAAAGAGTGAATATCATGATCATGCGTCAGTCATGTTTATTTATACCACAGAGATGTTAAATTCTCAAATCTGATTGGTCAGAAGGTATTTATTTATTTCACAGAAACAATAATGCATAATTGTTTCTGTAGTAACAGCTCAGTCACAGGGACTTGTACATCTGATGGTCCACATAAACCGAATGATTAATGCTGCATTCGACTTAGAAATCCCAGTCTCCAACCAGGAAAAGCCAAAGAAACACCCCCTCAACTTAAGGTAGTCTTCTGAACTAAGAGCTCTTCCCAGTTTTTGGAATGATGTTAAAACGACATGACTCTGCAAAGCATCAGAAGTAAACAAAGTAGAACTTCTTACCTTTAAATGAGTTACACTGTGTATATACAAGTATATACTGTGTATACATTTGCTTTAGATTAATCAACATACAGACATATTTACTTGTTAAATCTATAGACTGACTAAACAGTTAGTTGTTTTGAGGAGGTAAATCTATATCACTCATCATACTTAGCTGGTTAATTTGTTACTGATAAAAGATGAACATAGAGGCGTCCATGTTTTTTCCCCCACTTTGTATGTTGAAAGCGTTGAGGTAAAAAAGAAATGAAGTCATTCTGGCCTGCAAATTATCACTTATGAGGTAAGCCAAATACGGCATAAAAATGTATGTAATCATTGATATGGCCATGTTTTCTGTAAGGTGATTGTTTAGCATTTATGAAAGGAGTCTCCAGTATCAGTGCTTTGTAGCCGTCAGAGGTAAAGCTGTAACTTTTAGTTTTCCCACATCTCCAGGACACTGCAGTTTATACTTTGCAGTGTCCCGGTAACTTGACAAGAAGAATAAAACCTTTTGGGTGGTAACAGTAACTCCATTTCATCACACCACCTGTCACTGTTTATTTTTCAATAAGCACACAACACGCTACACTTTCCTAGGTACCCTAATGTCTCATTTTTAATCATTGTAACTGATGAGATGTTAAAAATGTTCTTTTACTTTTTCTTTTTTTGTACCCGTTGTTTAATTTTTCATCTTTTTCTTCATTGGACATCAGTGTTTAACTTCTCATACTGTATTCTGTATTACTGTATTATTAAAAATTATTTTAAGTATTGCAACATGATATCTTTGATATCAGTGACTGGCACACTGTGGTGATGTTGAGAAGCCATGCATTAAGATCAGTACGGGAACAAATTTCTTTGCGAATGAGTGATTTTAATTTGAATATGCGGATTTAATTAGACACGGATTCATGTTTGGTTGTACTGTAATTCTGACCTTTGCTTCTGTTTCAGGTGGTATTTTGCGGTTATTTCTGTGTCGGGGGTGTTTGCTGTGACGTTCTCAGTGGTTTTTGCATATGTGGCCGACATCACACAGGAGCATGAACGCAGCATGGCATACGGCCTGGTGTGTACCATTATTACAAATATTCATGTTAAATATACAATGGGGATGAATGGAAATAAAATTTGTTCTGTAATATATCGTTTGTTATGCCAGACTGCATTTACTGATACTATGTTAATTCAAAAAAATTTTTTAGTGAGCCAGTTATACAGAAATCTGTTAGTATTTAATTAGTATTCCAGCTCCAGTGTATGCCATATTAAGTGTAAATAAGCTATATATCTGCTTATTCAGTTAGCCTCCCAGGACTTTTACTATATTTCCATATATTTTATCTTTGTTTGTTTGTTTTCTAATGTAATATTTCCTACTTTAATGTTGTCTTCCAATGGTTCCCATTAGGTTTCAGCCACGTTTGCGGCAAGCCTGGTGACCAGCCCAGCCATTGGTGCCTACCTCAGCCGAGCGTACGGAGACAGTCTGGTAGTAGTTTTAGCATCAGCGATCGCCATGCTGGACATCTGCTTCATCCTGGTGGCCGTTCCTGAATCGCTGCCCGAGAAAATGAGACCGGCGTCATGGGGAGCGCCGATCTCCTGGGAACAGGCTGACCCCTTTTCAGTGAGTGTGCTTTTCTGTGTTGTAATTTGTCGTGCTTTAAGGGTTTCGGGGATTTTGAGGATTTTGCAGCAGAGTAGAATGGACATTTTGTTGGTATAGTTGATTTGGTGTGGTCACAGCAAAATTTGAAACTGCTTGGAGGAAGAACATATGTGCACAAAGGACCACAACACAGTTCTAGATGAATGGGTGGATGGCTTTACAGACGGATGAATGGATGTTTGGGTGGACAGATAAATGGCTGGTTGGACAGCTGGACGGACGAATGGTTAGATGGACGGCAGATAAATGTATTTTTGGTTGGATGGACTGATTAGTAAATGTAGAGTGGATGGACAAATGAATGGATAGTTAGACTGACAGAAAAATGGATGTTTGAGGGACCGATGCATGGATGGTTGGACAAACGGATGGATGATTGTTGAGTGGATGGTTGGATATAGATTCATCCATATGATTGGATGGATGAATGGTCGGATGGATGAATGATTAAATAAATGTTTGATGGAAGCAATAATGTACAGATGGCAGAATGGATGGTTGAACTGACAGCTGAATGGATGGTTGGACAAATTAATCTACAGATTAATGGCTTGTTGGATAGATAGACAGATAAATGGACAGTTGGATGGATCAACGGATGTGTGGATCATTGGATGGACAAACGGATGGATATGAGGCTGGTTGGACGTATGGCTGAATTAATTGTTGAACCGACAGATGAATGAATAGTTGGATGAATGGGTAGTTGTACAAATGGATGGACAGATGAATGGCTGGCTGGACAGACTGATGAGTAAATGGATGGTCGGATGGACAGACCAATGAACGTATGGTTGGAGGGACCGACAGGACAGATGGACAAATGGATGGATGGATAGGATGAATACATAAATAAATTGATGATTAGGATGGCTGGAGGACTTGGTAGATTGACACATGGTGGAGACAAAAGAATGGATGGATGTTTGATAGAAGGATGGATGGACTGATAATGGATAGAGCCTAGGTTGAACAGGCAGATGTAAGAATGACATATAATGAAGATATATAACTAGATAGAAATGTATATAAATTGTGGTTGGTTAGTTAGACAGACAGACAGACAGACAGATGGATGGACGAATCCTTGTGCATGAAGTACAGATATAAAGGTAGTAAAATAGAAGATAAATACACTCTGATAACATAAGTGATCAATTGAGTCTATAGAGTTGTACTGTACTGTTGTGCAATACACATTCTAAAATAGCTCTAATGCTGGATAATGGGAACGGTGATGTATTGCGTATTCAAGATCTTGAAATATCACACACTCACGGAACATCCATCTGTTCTCCGTGAGTCACAATTAGCAGGTTTCAGCTCTCTGTGAGAGTAGAGCATGTTCAGCACAGTGGCTGTGTTAGTGTTATTGTTCTCTGTATAAAGAGAGATCAGCACAGAACGCAGTGTAAACAGGGGTATGCACAGGACTCGACCCTTACACCCCGATTTCCTCCAGAATATTATTAAAGCTGCCACTTCTGTGTGGACAGACTCGAGAAGCGGTAAAACGTCTAGGAGAAACGAGATTTACAAGACCTGCATTAAAATATTATATGTAAGGAATGAAACAGCTGCTGTAATAGTGATGTGATGAAGTGGAGTAACTTTTACCACCACAAAGTTACTGTTATTATAGAAACAATAACATATCATGAGCGCATTAATATAAACCTGTGATTTGCAGCAGCACAACGGTCAGAGCTGCTGTTATAGAAAATTAACACCTTCTGCCAATTTGAGAACTGTGTTATAAGCTCAGACATTTTTCCTGTGTTTGAGCCAAAGTAGTTCAGTAAGGTGTAGTGAATGCAGTGTAGAGTGATTATTTATTATTCTGGATTTGGAGTGCTGTTCAGAGGGCTCATAGGCAAGAGGTACCACACAATGATCTGTCTTTTCTGTTTAGTGCAAAAGACACCTTCAAGAACCAGAACGTCCAGTACATACTTCTCTCTCTCTCTCTCTCTCTCTCTCTCTCACTCTCACTCTCTCTCTCTCTCTCTCTAGTCGCTGAAGAAGGTGGGTCAGGACTCAACAGTGCTCCTCATCTGTATTACAGTATTCCTGTCGTACCTCCCCGAGGCTGGCCAGTACTCCAGCTTCTTTCTCTACCTGCGACAGGTCTGATTATGAAATCATTGTTATATGTATGTCATAAGTAAGGAATAAAACACTCTATGCCATGCTGTTACAGGAAAATAATTAATGACAGGCCGGTGTGATGAAACTGAGTTACTGTTAACACCCTGAAGTTAATTTTTTCTATTTTCCCTATGTTTTTTTTTCCCTCTTATATTACACCATTTGATCATTAATCACTTAATCAATTATTAATCACTTACTTTTATATGTAATTATATTTATAATTACATTTATTATATATAGTATTTGCTGCCAAAATCCAGCCAATAATGTTATTTACATTCTCTGGTCTACTCTGCCTATGCGTTTAACCAGAAACATGTATTTCATTTTTAAACATTTTCTAAAAATGATTCTATTTTGCGGTGGTTTTTTTTCCCCTCTTGTAGAATCATTGGATTTTTCTGTCTGTAAACAAACACAAGATATTTATTACAGCCTTTATCTTCTATAAGCCACATTCAAGATGATTAATTGATTTATTGTCAATTAATTTATAACTATAATTGACTGAGATTTTTTGTAGTCCTTCTTAAATGCATTTTTTTTTTTTGCAATTAAAAACTAAATGCATTTTTTCTGAGGTTTACTTTTGGGAAATGTTTAAAAATAGTTTAATTTGTAACTGTTATAAAGGCTAAATGGCAGTGCAGTCATGTAATCACACTAATGCTGTTTAAATTAACGTTTTGTAGCATTAGTGTTTGAATAAAGAATTAATTGTTAATTTTTTCTACAGATAATGGGCTTTTCATCAGAAAGTGTTGCTGCATTCATAGCTGTACTAGGATTACTTTCAATTGTTGCACAGGTTTGTGCTTTAATTATTCCAATTTTATACTCAACATATTTTTTTGAAGAATTAAAGCTCTGTGTGTTTGTGTTTAAAGCTCTGTGTGTTTGTGTTTTCTCCCCTTCAGACTGTAGTGTTAAGTTTACTGATGCGTTCCATCGGGAACAAGAACACGATCTTGCTGGGTTTGGGGTTCCAGATCCTACAGCTGGCATGGTACGGGTTCGGTTCAGAGCCGTGGTGAGTGAGAGGGCGGGGCTTATGGTCATGTGACTTTACAGAAGTGATTTTTGAGATGTTCTTTTGAGTGATTTTTTTTTTTACATCGTTCTTCTTTGTCTTGTTAGGATGATGTGGGCTGCAGGTGCCGTAGCGGCCATGTCCAGCATCACCTTCCCTGCTGTTAGTGCACTAGTGTCCCGCACTGCAGACCCAGACCAGCAAGGTGAGACTCTTGCTCTTAGATTTATCAGTATGGCAAAATGACAGTACATTTTATAGACCTAGGAAAACGATTACAATTTTTATCACAAGTAAATTAAGAATCTTTTATAGAGTCCTCGTGTTGTACAGACATGTCTGGCTTTTTAAGCTGAATTTTATTGAATGTTTTGATTAATATCTGCATTTTCAATTAAACTTGCCATTGTAGCTGGTATGGCAATAAACTCTAATACAAACACAGCACATTTATATAGGGCTTGTGAATATCATAATAAAACAGTAAAAAAATTTAATGCAGCTTTCCATGTTTTGCAAAGTGAAAACTCCTGTCTTGAAGATGTCGGAAAACTTAACGTTATAACTTTTACGAACAATTCATCACATAAAACGATTCCAAACTATTTTTAATCGGTTTATGTGGAGCGTCCGCCAAACATGTCCCCCGGCTGTTACTATAGAAACGATAGCATATTAGAACGAGCTGCTCTAGAAGATTAATCAACACCTTCTGACCAATCCGAATCCAGAATTCAACAGTGCTGTCATACGGGTAATTTTGGAAGTTTAACATGTGTGTGTTTGTGTTTACGTACAGGTGTGGGTCAGGGAATGATAACGGGGATCCGTGGTCTGTGTAATGGACTCGGTCCAGCTCTCTACGGCTTCATCTTCTACATCTTTCACGTGGAGCTGGATGAGGTTCCTGATGGAGGTGAAGATGTTGAGCGTCACACTCAGCTCCACCAGCAGGTCAGCCACTTCACACACTTTACACACTCCCTCACATCTAAAACTCATCTCTGTTCTGTTCTGTCTGGATTAAAGTCTAATAAACTAATGAGCAGTTACATCAATTGCATAATATAATTTTTTATGATTATACAGTTATGATTATTCCATGTCTGGAACACTTTTAAACTTGCACCTTTTAATCATTCATTCATTCATTCATTCATTTATTTATTAATTACTATGCTGATTTTCTCACTCCGTCACCTTCCAGAGTGCTATAATTCCTGGTCCTCCGTTTCTTTTCGGAGCGTGCTCGGTGCTGTTGGCACTGCTTGTGGCTTTGTTCATCCCTGAACACACACAGGTGGGTAGCCGAGCGGGCAGCTGGAAGAAACACGCCTCGGCTCACGGGCACCAGCACAGCGCTCAGCCTCCAGAAGCCAAGGAGCCACTGCTGCAGGACACCAACGTGTGAAAGAAAACCCTGAACCAGAGACGTGACAAATGCCAATCTATATCAAACCCAGAGCTTTTTAAAAAACATGAACAAACAAGCAAAAAAAAACCCCAAAAAAACTTTAAAAAACAAAAACTGTGTACATAGAGGAACATATGTTTAATGACGGTTCTGTCCAGTGGCACTGTTGCAGTGGCTTGTATTTATTCGTTTTATAGTTCTTTATCTTTTGCTGGTTTTTTCGTTTCTTTTTTTCTTCTTCTTAAAATTGCATTCCCATTTAAGACAGGGCTCACTCAGGGACCCGAAGCTCAGCCAGGAGCATTTCTGAACACAGCATGCTAACCCATACTCACCCCACATTAATGGAATAGTCCAGTGAAGGAAAAAAAAGTCACATGTACCCAGTGTTTCTCTCTGTGCGCTTTCGCACCCATTAGTCTGTTTATGGAGTTTGAATCAGAGTGTAATTGATCCTTTTGGTTCATTTGCTATTTGGTTTGGTTTGCACATAATTAAATGAACCAAATAGCAAAAAAAATGCTGTCTGAAATGTAAGTAGGGCTGAGAACATCCTCATAAAACCCTTTCACTTGTCCTTTAGGAAATACCATGATGGAAAATGAAACCATTATGAAATCCGTGTATAAATCACAAAAATCGCCTGAGCATGGCCAACACGGAGCCAGTGCTGAATAAATTATTCGATAATTATACAGCAAAAATAACCAATATAATATATTTCTCTTTTTGTTTGTTTCGTCAGTCTTACAGTTCTGTCCTTTTGGCTCAGACTAGCAGCTCACATCTATAGAAAAAAAAAATAGCTGCAACCCAAAATCAGCAAGTTTGATTCAGAATCGAATTGCTTTCTCACTCAAGTTCAGCTGGAAGTGGACTGAACATCCCGCTTAAACGCTTGGACAGAGCGATCGCCGTGTTCTCACCTGCCTAAAGAACCGCACCGAGGGGAGAACACACTAAAGACTGCATATATGAAATATCTGTCAGTTGTTTAGGTGTCTTGAACTTTCCATCATTCCAGATTCATTAGTCATTTTGCACATCTGTCCTGGTTATTGTCAGGGGAAAAAAGAAGGCTGTTTTTGTGTATTTTTGAGTGCTAACTTGTCCTCTTAAAATGTACCCCACATTAAAAAAAACGCACAACAGTTGGCAGATTGAAGATGACCGGAATCAAACTGTCTTAAATCATGTCTGGGTGTGGTTTGAGGCGAATATTTACGCACGAGGTTTTTGGTGGTGATTCATTAAATGATGGCTACATCATCCTTTTAAACTCGAGCAACAAACACGTCTTCTCTGATCGACTATATTAGATGTTAGATTTATTTTGGGGGGTTTCTTTTGGGACAAATATTTCCTTTAATGTGTGGTCAACAGATCAGCCATTTTGATGCCTATATATTTCCTTACACGGCTTTTCCAGCTTGGCTTCAGTGTGAAACAGAAGCTTCTGCATCTTCAGTTTCATTTTACAGATCCATTATCTACACAGACGATGTGTAGTAGACATACCACTTCAGAGTTATTGGTGCCTTCACTCACTACCCCCTAACTCCGAATCCCACACACACTGCACGTTTTGTTTCTCCTGTTATAATCTTGATTGAACTCACCCAGTGATGAGAACAGTTCAGTGTCTCAGAGCAGGAAATACTAGCATGCAGAGCTTTAGGAATGTTCTGGACGGGACCGGTGTGTGTATGTAGGAAGTGTGCGCATTTAGAAGGAGCAGGAGCTCGGTGAGGAGAGGAACTTCAGTGGCCTTGTATACTTTTCAGGTCTTTTTTATTTTATTTTATTTTTTTTAATAGACAAAACCATTTTGACCAAATAAAGTAGAAGTTTTTATTGAATGATTGTGTGAATTAGCCGTGTTCTGGTTATTTATGATTTCCGCATGCTTTTTTCTATGTTCTCTCGTCATGTTTTGCTGCCTTTTTATTATTAATTTTAACATACAGTAAAACTGTAAACAGCTAAGCGTGTAAATATGACATGACATATACTAAAACATTTCAATAAAAGTATTTTTGACATTCAAAGTTGAATTTGCTAATGTTGTTGTCTTTTTTCTATGATTGATTGTTTTTGCCTCTCAGTCCCAGTGAAGAAGGTGTGGCCTATGTGTAAGTCCCAGTAAAGGAGACATGGCTTCTGACTTTCAGTCCTATTGAAGCAGGTGTAGCCTGTGTGTCAGTCCCAGTGATGGAATCATGGCTTCTGGCATTCACTCCTAATGAAGGAGGTATTGCCTCTGTGTCTATCTCAATGAAAGAGGTGTGGCCTGTGTGTCTGTCAGTCTGAGTGAAGGTGGGGCCTGTGTATCAGTCCCAGTAAGGGAGGCTTGGCATATGGCAGATACTCCTGATATTGGAAGTATGGCTATTGGCCAACACTCCTAATGAAAGAGGCCTATGTGTCTGTCGCACTAAGGATGCGTTTCCTATGTTTTAGTTAGTCTGCGTTCAAGCCATGTCGGAATTAACGTAATTACTAGATGACAACCCGGTTCTACTCTGAGCTGTTCATGTCCTCGGACTCGGAATTAAATGGATTTGTGAGATGCTGTAGACAACTGCAAAATTACATTAAACTGTATTGTTTTTCCATTTATTTTCAGATTAATCTTTCATTATTAAGACATTAATAATTGGGCAATTTATTGTATACAAATTATTACACAGAAATATGAGCTAACTACTTAACTACATTTTAGAAAACTCCTAGTTTTCCAAGTTGTAAAAAGCGTAAGAACTCGTAAGTACAAGATGGATTCTCCTAATTATGGTAATTACAGCATGGTGTGAAGGTGAAGGTGTGACCTCTGTGTCATTCCATATGAAGGAGGCGTGGCTTCTGCGTGACACGCCCACTGAAGGTAGCGTGGCCTTTGCCAGTTCCAGTAAAAGAGCCGTAGCTTCTGGCGATCACTGCAATTAAAGGAGGCATAAGGTGTGCTCGACTTCGGGTGTAGCTGGATGTAACCGATCGGCGAGAGTTTCCGCTTGCAGTCGGGGGAGGAGCTGAAAATGGAGCCGGCGAGTCAGACACTTTCTGCTTCCCGTAGTGAAGCTCGCGCGGTGTTTGCTGTCTTTACTGCAGAGGAAGTGGATTAGATGTACTATTTCTCAGATAAACAGACGTCTGAATTTTACATGTAGCAACCAGAAACACTTTTTACTGAATAGGTTAAGTTAATACACTGCCTGTATGTACAAGAACATAAGACTGTATTATTTAAAAAAAAACAACAACAACAACAAAAAAAACAATAAAGTGGGTCTGTATTTTTTTTTTAGCAGTTTTATATTGATAGACATGACACAATATAAGATTAAGATTACATGAAAAGGGTTTTTACTCATGAAATGTGGATTTGTGAGCCTTAGTGGAACTGAAGGTGTCGGAATAAACATAAAGCATGTCATAGTTGTCTGGCCAATCGTGAAATAGCCGTGTCGTCATCAGAGCTCGTGATGCGCTGGCTGAGGGAGCTATCGCTGTACTTCGATGACATACGTCACAGTGACGTGGCATCAGCGCCGTCTCAAGTCGTCCGCCGATCGGTCAGGGCGGTACAGCATTAAGTCGAACACACCTGTAGCCTCTGCTTTAGCCCCAATGAATTATGTGTGATGTTAGTAAAGGAGGCGTGGCCTGTTTTCCTAATACAGTTCTAAATGATAATTTAATGCAGTATTGGCTGCTTTAAATGCTTCCTCTGAACAACAGATTCCTCACACAGTTGTTAAAATGGTTTTTAAAAAATATTTATTAAATCAAGGATCTAAGTACATCACTGTTTTACTGTGTATATACACAAACTTATGGCGATTCTCCTGTAGACTTTATATACAACTTATTTATATACAATCACAACAGCACACTCATGCTGATGTAAAACTCATGGCTCACCAGTAGAAAATAGACATGTTCCGATATTAACCTTTCATACGGTTTTGTCTACCATGTCTCCCCCACTCTATAGCACTGTATGACATGAGAAGAAAAATCCACTTTCTAAGAAAGTGAAAAATCCAAAGAAGAAGAAAAATCCACTTTCTAGACAGCCTGCATAGATTAATGAACATCTGATTATTGGCACACGCCTACTGGAAATGCATTATACCAAACACGTTTAATTCTCATTGCGATCTGGATGGTCTTTCTTCCGTCCATTTGCTCACAGCACGTCAGTTGTGTTCATCTACTCGCATATTTTTAGCACCATAGATAATTCAGCACCTATAAAAGTTTTTTATTCAAACAAAAAATTCCTGTGTGCACAACCACTCAATGGTTAAAAAAACAGTGTTTAATAAATAATTTGAGAAGCATAATACACTTAACACATGACACAGAGATGTGTAGAAGCTCCTGAGGGTTGGTGCTCCTTATTCTGGTGTGAGAAAAACCGAAGAAGATCATCCTGGGAAATACGCTGATAGAGCTGTGGGTTTTGCACTGGCCATGTTCGAGGAGGGTTTAGCAATTTCTGCAAACAGATACAGAGCAGGTTAAGTGTTTATTGTTTGCTGATTCTCTTAAAAAGCAGTGTTATGTTTTTGTCTGATATTTTCTTCACCTTTGTTCAGGTGCATGCTGGGTACCAGGCCACGTAGAGGGATGCTCTCATCTCGTCTCTCAAAGTATTTTGAGTCCAACCCGAGTGGTTCCCCGCTATCAGACATGGAAAACAGCATTAACGCATGTGCAGTCTGGTTACGCGGTTTTGGTCAGAATGTTACTGCTTTCAAACTATAAAGAGTATTAAGAGGACTATCTGGTGTTAAATGACAACAAAACAGCAACAGCCTGGTGTGAGAATCGTTTTCTGAACCTCTCACAAAGCTAAACACTGGATTTGTTGAATGCTGTGAATAATTGTGGATTATGAATAAGAACGTATTGTTACACACCACGAGCTGACTAGATCAGGTCTAGGATTACCCTTTCTAAAAATCTGCTCCCAATTAAGGTTTTTTTTTTTTGCTACTAAAGATGGCACAATCTGTTTTTCTTTTCTGATACCAATATCAGCTAATATCCATAACCCATCCATGATTTTTTTTTCTTTTTAAAATCTTTAAAATGCTTTTTCGAATTTTTCACTTGGAAAAATAAATAAATCACTAAGTAGTGGAGGCAGTGTGTTTTCAGGTCTGTCTGTGTGAGATTCTAATTAGTGCGATATCTCAAGAACGAGTGGTTGAATGCTTCTAGGATTTATAAGGAATTATCACTGTAACCAGCACATGAACTATCAAATTTTGGAACTGAGCCAAACAGACTCAAGGTCATGTGGTGTGTTGAGATCAGGATCTTTCAACACAGAGTTCAGCTTGTTTCTATTTGGAAACAGGAACAGATCGAATTCATCCTTTTTTTGTCTGATATCCAAGCCGCTGTCAGAGCGATACCTATCCTGGGTATCGGATCAGTGCCATCTCTAGTCACTACAAAATCTTACTATATGTACAGGGTTGTAAGAAAAAAAAAAAAAACATCAATGAAAACACACACAGAAAACAACCTGGTATGCTGGACCAAACTAAATCACATTTGAGGTATTAAAAGGGATATAGGCGTGCTGTATGCTCAGCCAATCACGTTACCTGCGTAGTTTATATTCATCATGCCACAGAGGTCCCCCATCCTTACGTCACTTAATAAATCCAAGATAACGTAAACCAAATTCCATGCAGGCTAACAACTGCTTCTAAGAACTGGATAAATTTAGCCAGATTGTGTTATCTGAGATAACTATATCGAGTGACGTACCTACCAACGCGTGAAACCGAGATCAGTGATATTAGCTTATTAGCTAGTGCGAACGGTACGAAGACCTGGAGAGGATATTAAGAGTGTTTTTATCCAATATAGATGTACACACAATTGAGTCAGGTTTATGTTGCATAAACCACTCCTGTGCAGGTTTGAGCTTATGGAATTACAGCTATGAAGTACGGACCAATCCAGAATTATGTTGAGTCATTGATCCCAGGTTTAGATTCTGGTTAATCGTGTTTAACTCCACATGGGTAAGTGATGAAGAAAAAGCAGGGGGTTTTTCGGTAGTGAACATGTGAGAAACTAACAGATGACTCACTTCTCCTTATTGGAGGATGACTGTGGTGCTGTTGGGTTTCCAGTTCCTTCTACTGGAGACATGCTGGCTTTGGCACTCATTGGGTTAAACTGGACCTGTGAGTGAGTACCGAACACAAATACATCAGTTTATAATCACAGCACTGAAGGTGTTGATTAATTAATTACATGTTTATTCTAATGTGCTTGTTCTAATACATTATTGTTACTATAGTAACAGAGGGACTTGTCAGGCAGATGCTCCTCATAAACAGATTAAAAAGACCTGTGTAATCGTTGACTTGGTGAATCAATGACATGGGGAGGCGTTTACACTGTTTTCTCTGGAACACGACAAGCTGTTTTTGTCATTAACTTAAAAAGAGGGAGTGAGGAAATGTCTGTTTACACCTGCAGACCTCTTGTATGCTATAGCAGGTATAAAACAGTCATTCCCTCACCAGTCTCTCTCTTTTCAGGATCTAGCTTGTCTCGCAGATGTTTCACAGCAGTAAATGTAACTATAAAAGGATTCAAAATGTATGAAAGTCATTCTTTAATAAATTGAAAATTGTAATCACTTTGAAATTACTGTGATTTAAGAGGGATAAAACACTTCAGGATGTTATAGGAAAATAATCTTTATAAACTTCATACCACCCTGTGACTGATTATTTTTCAATAAAAGCGTGACATGGAATGTTTATTTATTTCATGGTGAACTACTGACTAAGTGCATGCAAACTACAAAGAAAGTGCATGCCAATCGTTGGTGGATGAAAGAAAGATTGTGAAAATAGATAAAAGGATGGAAGAGAAAAAAGGAGCCTGCCTTTGGTCCTGGGTTGGGATTGTGTAAAGTGAGGACGGAACGCAGCCCGGCGCTCACACACGACAGAGGGAACGAGTGCTTGGAGTTTAACGTGGAGGTCACAGGATATGGCTGACCCAGAGAGGAGAAAGTCTTACTATCAAGCTAGAGAAAGAAGAAAAGGATATCAGGTAGCACACACACAAATCTAATAAAGTCACAGCCACATGTGACTTTATTCATGATAAACTGATTAATGAGATGAACAGAAATCAGACAGTGTGTGTGTGTGTGTGTGTGTGTGTGTGTGTGTGTGTGTGTGTGTTAGTGTTACCATGTTGTGAGAAGCAGGTGCATGTCTCAGTCCAGCACCAGGCTGTGGTGTCTCAAACACACCAACAGTGTCCTGCTTTCTGGACAGCTGGTTTTCATTCAGCTGCTTATTCAGCCACGTTATCACTGCAGGTCAAGAGAAAAAAAAAAAACACTTGATAGTTAGTTCAACAGGTCAAATGTTACGAAGCACGTGATGGTACACATTGACGCTTCACACCACAATTAGTGAACCTATTTGAATCAGTCAATCTTGCGTGCGTTTCAAGCACTGATTGATTTAATTCTAGCGAGTCAAATTCAAAATAAAAGGCCAATAACCTCTAATAACCTATAAATGCGATTCATACATTCATTCTGCTTGAATGAAAGTGTTTGCAAAAGGTCAATTATTTTCTTGATGTACACAATAAATATTTTAAATATATGTTCTGTATCAATCCTGCTTTCAATTCTCAGAGGTGCTGGGAGTCGATCCCAAAGAGTTGATCAGGCACTGAAAACTAAAGATTTGAAGTCGACTACATACTGAAAGCTATTTGCATCCCGCAAACACTGAAACGAATTGAATTTAGCATCCAAGTGTTTCATTTAGGAACATATTGCAAAGTTGTGTAGTAGTGTTAGCTGACTGAAATGCTGGGGGAAATATTTAAGTAATTCATTGATTTATTGAAAAAAAATCGTTAGATTAATTGACTACAAAAAATAATTATCACTAATAACGCAAAGAGAAAAACCATCATGCACACGGATGCATACCATTTTCGTTAGTTTTCAGCACCTCTCTGCTCTCGTCCAGTTTTTTAACTGTGGCCTCCAACTGCTCCTTTAACTTCGATACCTGTAAGAACAGGGAGACTAAAGCAATCAGACTTGTAGTTGCAAAATCAAACGTGCTAATGAAATCCCACAATGCACTGCAATAGGTGATTCGAGCAAATAAAGAAATCACAGATATGACAAAACAATTTTTGTTTTGAACATTCTGGCTTTGTGAAACACCTCAAACATGTCAAATTAAATTGTTCCAATTAATGCCATATTTTTTCCACATCAAGTAGTGGACAAAAGTAAAAAAGCCGGGCGAGTGTCCTCCAAGTGCGGTGATTCCATCATTTTTGCCAGGGCTTGTATAAAACGTTAAACATACATTGGTAGAGTTTTAATTCACGGGAATGATGTCGAAACATTTGCCATTCACTGAAAATCAAGTAAAGACAAAAGCACTGGCGAAAATATTACTAACTTGATATGGGGGGAGGGGAGGGATTTCCATAGGGTCAGTTAATATTGACGAGTTCAAAACACCTGCGCAACCTTTGGCTCATCTGCTGTTTTTATTTTCATGATAAATTTCTGAGTGATAATTCTTAGCAGCGTACTCCGGCGTTAGGATGCAGGCCTCCTGCACAAAATACGGAAAGTCTGTTCCATCTTCCCTAAAGAACAAATTCAGATTATTGATAGAAAATTGTTCACCTCTTCCTCTTTGAGCCTCAGTCTGTGCTGTGTGTCCTGCAGCTCCCTCTGCTCCCTCTGCAGTCTTTCCGTCGTCTCCTGCAGCACTTTCTCCTGAGACACAGTCACCGTGTTCTTCACCTTAATCTTCCCCACGAGAGCCTTCAGATCGCCCTGCAGCTTTTTAATGATGCCATTTGCCTGAAGCACACACCCATGGCTCAGGTCAGTACTTCAAGCATTTCCATTAATATTAATATCAAGTTGAACAATCAGCTTCTCAGATTTACTAATAAATCAAACTGATCATTCCAACCGGACTAATTCAGAAACCTGGAGAGGGCATTAAAAGATTTATTTCAAAATCAGCTATTAACTGCTCAACTAAATGGTTCTGATAAAGGATAAAAGAATAACTGCAATATTGGAGGGTGTATTTACCATACAATCCAAACCTGATACACAGCCAATTCACACAGACGTACATATCTTTACTCAGACCCATAACATTTATGTATTAGTATGTTTATGAATAAATATCTGCTCAATTAATATACTTGGACAATTTGTCAAATCCAACCACACTAAAGTTATATGTAACTACCATTAATAAATTGAGATACCATCACTTGCTGATCAATTAAATCCTGCAGAAAATAAGCCTGGTATCACTTTATAAATCTCTGACAAACCTTTATGAGCTCCTCAGATAAAGATTTCACTGTTGACTCCAACTTCCCAATCTGTAGCTGTTTACTCTCAACAGTTTCATCAATGGAGGTCTAACCAGGACAAAAAAGAAAGTAGTGAATATATATTATACCACAGCACTTATGATGTCTTCACTCTGACTGTACAGAAAGTGTTGATTAATTTTCTATAAATAGCAGCTCTGACAATAGTGCAGGTGTATATTAATGCGCTCGTTCTAATACATTATGTACGGCAGACGTTCCACATAAACTGATTCAAAAATGTGTTGATACGGTCAAGAATTTTTGTGGGGAGAAATGTGTTTATTTAACATTTATGGAAGAAGTCTCAAGTGCCAGCTTCAGAACAGTCAGACATTTCAGAACAGAAGATTTTATGCTTTGTGGTTTCTCAGTAGCATATTTTTTTTGTTGTGTTTTTTTTTTTGCTTTTCATTAACTTTATAAAAAAAAAAAAAAAAAAAAAAAAAAAAAAAAAAAAAAAAGAGGCTGATGAAGGAAAGACTGTTTATAGCTGCTATAACGCAAGTGAGAACTTTTTTGAAGACATTGCACAGCTTTGTGATGGTAACATTAACTCTGCTTCATCACACTGTTGATAATTCTACTTAACAGCATGACACTCAGTAATTTTTATTCCGTACTCAAACTTTTATATTTATAGTACCTTATATGGAATAAGATCCCAAAATGATGTGAAGGAATTCCAACGATCGTGAAATAAAATATGATATACCATTATGTACAATAATTTTTGGTCATTTTCATAAAAAGGTGCCAATCATTTTTGAGGGCTCTATATGCATTGTCGCGACGGACCGACAGCCGGCGCGCATAATAAGAAAGTCGCTCCTTCCCCGACTGCCGCGCCGGCACGAAGCGGACAGCCTCGTGCCAAACACACCATCAGCCGGAAGGACCGTCACGGTGGTGAAGGAGAACGGCTAAGAGACAGACTCTGTGCGCGCTCTTCAGCAGCATAGAGGCACTCCAACCTTTAGCACGACAGTATCCTCTCGCTAATCTCTTTCTCTCTCTCTCTCCTTCTCGCCCCGAAGGTGCGAGTGCGGACGAGACCGCCGGGTGGTGAGATCGCGTTCGACGGTGGATGACGGCACGGGAAACCCACACACACACCTCTCGGGAACCCCGACACGCCCTCGAGGACGTCACAAGGCCAGCCACACCCCCCCACAAAACCCCTCACACTCACCACCTCACTACAGACAGTTCCCACACAGACAAATAAAACCCCCGTTTTGACTGAAACCTGTCTCTTGTGGGTCTGTGCTCCGTCCTTCCCCGGGCTAATTCCCCTACACTGGTGGAGGATGCAGGCATAGAGTACAGACTCACCTACAACAACAACAACAACAACAGCCCAAACAAACAAACAAAAAAAAAAAAAAAAAAAGAGAGAGAGAAAAAAACAACAACAAAAAAAAACCATGGACCCCGCACTGAAACACCTGCTGGAGACTAGCATCCAGCAGCAAGCAGTGACACAGCAGCTTGCCGAAAGCCTTCAGGTCGCAACCCAGACGCTGATTGACCTGAGGACTGAGACCCCCGCCGCCTCCATACCCCTCCCCGACCCGGGGCGCGAGATCCGCCGCCTGCTTCCCCCCCTCGCCCCCGAAGAAGATCTTGAGGCGTACTTCGAGGCCTTCGAGGGTATTGCCCGCCGGGAGGGATGGGACCGTGACGACTGGCCTCGCGCCCTCGGCCCACTGCTCACGGGAGAGGCACGCACGGCCTACTACGCCCTCGAGCCGGAGGAGGCTGCCGATTACGCGGCGATGAAGGAGGGAGTCCTGGCATGCTGTGGGCGAACCCCCTACCAGGCAGCAACATTTCCATCGCTGGGCTTATCGACCGGGGGCCCGACCACGCGGACAGTTGAACACCCTCGTTCGGATAACCAAAAAGTGGCTCCGGCCGGACCGGCATACCGCCGCGGAGGTGGCGGAAAAAGTGGCCACAGACCGTTTCCTGAGGGCATTACCCCGCACAGAACGCCAGGCGGTAGGGGCGCAAGCACCGACAACGCCCCAGGAGCTCCTAACCGCCCTTGAGCAAACCATGGCCACCCTTGAGCTCGGCCAAGGTGAGCAGCGGCTCCCCGACATGCCCTTTGGTGCCCCCGGCCCAACCGCCAACCCCGTCCCAGCACCTGGAGGACTCGCTGGAGATCGCCCGTTCGTGTAACCCCCCGTGGACGAGCCCATGCCTACAGAGCCGGAGATGGAACCTGCCTGGCCGCTTCCGAAGCCATGGTTAGCGGGCTGCACCCTCCATTTACAACAGCCGCCGGAGGGCCCCACCCTGACGGTGTGGGTCGAGGGGAGCCCGGTAACCGCCCTGCTGGACACCGGGAGCACGTTGACCCTCGCCCGGCCCTCCGTTCTACCCAAAGGACGTTTGGGGAGGGGAAGTTTGGACGGGAGCAGAAGGAGGACGACCGCCTGAAGCACTGCTGGGCCTAGGTGCGAGTGATAGAGGGAGTCGACCAGAGCCCTGACCTGAGACTCCCTACCTCGTACTTTCTCGTCCGGAGCGGTCTCCTCTATCAGCGGGCCTGCCACCGCGGGGAGCAGGTGGACCTACTGGTGGTACCCAAACCAAAGACTCAAACAGTAATGCATCTGGCTCATACCCATCCCCTGGGCAGCCACCTGGGGCCACGAAACACCCTGGAGAAGCTGAGGGATCGCTTTGTGTGGCCCGGGATGGACGCGGAGGTCCGGGCCTTCTGCCAGCAATGCCCGCAGTGCCAGCGCACTGCCCCATGGAGGCCCCCGCCAGCACCCCTTATCCCTCTGCCCATTATCAGCGTCCCGTTCGAGCGAGTGGGCATGGACCTCGTGGGCCCCCTTCCCAAGTCTGCCTGGGGCCATGAGTACATCCTGGTCATTGTTGACTACGGCACCCGGTACCCCGAGGCGGTGCCGCTGCGCAAAGCCACCTCCCAGAACATCGCCAGGGAGCTGGTACTCCTGTTCAGTCGGGAGGGGATCCCAAAGGACGTGCTGACCGACCAAGGTACGCCTTTTGTGTCTAAACTAATGTCCGATCTGTGTCGACTGTTACAGGTGAAGCACCTTAAGACGTCGGTCTACCACCCGCAAACCGACGGGCTGGTCAAGCGGTTCAACCAGACGCTCAAACGGATGCTGCGCCGGGTGGTGGACGAGGAGGGGAGGAATTGGGACCTCCTCCTCCCTTACGTGCTTTTCACCGTCCGAGAGTGCCCCCAGGCGTCCACGGGCTTCACCCCCTTCGAGCTCCTGTTCGGACGGCGCCCGCAGGGACTGTTGGACGTGGCCCGCGAAGCCTGGGAGGAGCAACCGTACCCCTTCCGCTCAGTTGTCGAATATGTGCAGGAGATGCAAGCGAAGATCGACCGGGTAGCTCCAATAGTCCGGGAGCACATGCGCGCCGCGCAGGAGGAGCAGCGAAGGGTATACAACCGCCCAGCGCAGCCCCGAGAATTCCAGCCGGGGGATCGAGTCCTCCTGTTAGTACCCAGCAGTGCCTGTAAGTTCCTGGCCCGGTAGCAAGGCCCGTATACAGTCCTCGAGCGCCGGGGCCCTGTCAACTACCGTCTGCAACAGCCCGGTAAGCGCACGGAGGAGAAGCTCTACCACGTGAACCTTCTAAAGTAGTGGGTGGAACCGGCCCTGGTAGTGTCGGCGTACGCGGCCCGGGACACAGACCATGGCAAGCGTACCTTGGTCGGTTTGGGGGAGGACCTTACCCCCACCCAGAGACAGGAGCTCACTGAGTTGGTAGACCAATTCTCTGATGTGTTTTCGGCTTCCCCAGGGATGACACAGCTGGTCCACCACGAGATCAAAACTCCTCCCGGCGTAGTGTTGAGACAAAGGCCCTACCGTGTTCCAGAGGCCCGGCGCAAAGCCATCGAGGAAGAAATTGGCCGAATGCTGCGGGATCGCATCATAGAGTAGTCCAGCAGCCCCTGGTCCAGCCCCATTGTCGTCGTGCCGAAGCCGGACGGGAGCATGCGGCTTTGCAACGACTTCCGGAAGCTGAACCAGGTATCGGAGTTCGACAGCTATCCCCTACCCCGAGTGGACGACCTCGTGGAGCGACTGGGGAGGGCCCGGTTCATATCTACCTTGGACCTGACCAAAGGTTACTGGCAAGTTGCGCTAGCGCCGGACGCAAGACCCAAGACGGCCTTTGGCACGGCCACCGGCCACTGGCAGTACCGGGTTCTCCCCTTTGGGCTACACAGGGCACCCGCAACGTTCCAGAGGTTGATGGACATCCTCCGGCGGCCCCACCGCATGTTTGCAGCTGCCTACCTGGACGACGTAGTCATCCACTCCTCCACATGGGCAGACCACCTGTTTCATCTAGGGGAGGTCCTGAAGGCGCTCCGGGAGACCGGCCTGACAGCCAACCCCAAGAAATGCCACCTAGGGCTGACTGAGGCCCAGTACCTGGGATACCGCATTGGCCGGGGGATGCTGAAGCCACAAACAAAGAAAATCGAGGCCGTAAAGGACTGCCCTCGACCCAAGAAACAGGTACGTGCCTTCTTGGGGTTGGCGGGGTACTACCGGAGGTTCGTGCCTAACTTCTCTGCTGTAGCTTCCCCCCTCTCAGATCTCACAAAGAAGGGCCAGCCAGACCGGGTTAGGTGGTCAGCCGACGCAGAGAGGGCCTTCCAAGCCCTGAAATGTGCCCCCACCAGCGCGCCGGTACTACACAACCCGGACTTTACCCTCCCATTCACGGTACACACCGATGCGTCCGAGACCGGGCTTGGCACAGTCCTCTCGCAAACCTTCGACGGAGAAGAACACCCGGTCCTCTATATCAGCCAGAAGTTGTCCCTCGCTGAGAGGAAATACGCAGCCGTCGAGCGAGAGGCCCTGGCAATAAAATGGGCCATCGAGGAGCTGCGGTACTACCTGGCTGGCCACGCCCCCCTACAGTGGATGGCCAAGGCCAAAGACACAAACGCCCGGGTAACCCGCTGGTTCCTCGCCTTACAGGACTTCTCGTATCAGGTCCAGCACCGGGCGGGGGCCCAACATGGTAATGCAGATGGGCTCTCGCGGCGAGACGCACTCTGGGCCCACCACCGAGCGGCAGTAGGCTCGGAGCTGCGGGGGGGGGGTTTACTGTCGCGACAGACCGACAACCGGCGCGCATAATAAGAAAGTCCCCGACTGCCGCACCGGCACGAAACGGACAGCCTCGTGCCAAACACACCATCAGCCGGAAGGACCGTCACGGTGGGGCGGGACCGTCGATGCTACACCGGCCGGCGATTGGAGAGTCCGTCGGGGAAATTCCACCACTCAGGCGACGGCGGAAGAGGATAAAGGGACGCTCTTCCGCCCGTGCGAGGAGAACGGCTAAGAGACAGACTCTGTACGTGCTCTTCAGCAGCATAGAGGCACTCCAACCTTTAGCACGACGGTATCCTCTCGCTAATCTCTCTCTCTCTCTCTCTCTCTCCTTCTCACCCCGAAGGTGTGAGTGCGGACGAGACCGCCGGGTAGTGAGATCGCGTTCGACGGTGGATGACGGCACGGGAAACCCACACACACCTCTTGGGAACCCCAACACGCCCTCGAGGACGTCACAACGCCAGCCACACCCCCCCCACAAAACCCCTCACACTCACACACACTCACCTCCTCACTACAGACAGCTCCCACACAGACAAATAAAACCCCCGTTTTAACTGAAACCTGTCTCTTGTGGGTCTGTGCTCCGCCCTTCCCCGGGCTAATTCCCCTACAGCATCTACAAAATATTATAGATATTGTATTAAATGTTAAAAACAAAGACAAAAAATATCACGTTACCTTTTGCTGCTGCGTGGCCTCGAGCACCTCTTTGGTTCGGAGTACGAGCTGATCTTTGTCTTTAATCTCCTGCTCAAACACGGCTACTCGAGTCTGCAGCTGATTAACTAGTCGCTCTTTTTCATGACATTCTGTATCGAGGGTGCTGTTTTCCCTCCGGAGAGACGCCACCTGCTGCTTTGCCCTCTGAGACTCCTGCAGAGAAAACAATACAAAAAACATGATTAGACAATGCAGAGCAGCTCCAGCACTCTACAGAGATTTATACAAAGAATAAAAACACTCATAGCACTTTTCCACCAGGGCTGGAGCCGGAGCCCAATCTCAAACCGGCTGCGCTTTTCCACACAAAAACCCCTGAACCTGAAATGGTGCCCAATTCCTGGACCTGAACTGGCCCTGAAACCTTGCTGGTCTCGAACTAGGGCACCTGATGTTTGTAGGTGGAGCTTTTTCACTACAGACCGCAGTTTGAAAGGCACCATTTTAAAAAGCTTTATTCAGAGTTGCGGTAAACATTAACAACTAGAGATTAAACATAACGGTTCAACAGTGGTCGGCAGAAGAGACCAACGCTCTCCTTGCCATCCGGTCGACGAGAGAAATTCAAGACAAAAAGTAGCATCAGAAAAAAGCGTATATGAGGAGATAGCAGAGGAAATGGCCACCTTAGGATTTAGCCGTTCCACTGATCAAGTGGTCAACCAATTAAAAAAAAAACTTAATAAGGAATACAGGGGCCAAAAAAAAAAGAGATGAACATTGTTGATGACGTAGTGGGTTCAGCTCGCTTGTCAGTGTAAACGAGGGCGGGTTCGAGTGAGTGCCACCCTCTGGCCGAGCACCGGCTCCAGCTCCTCCACCAGCCCTGGTGTCATACTGTTACAGAAAAATAAATCAAGGACGGTGTGGTGTGACATAGTGGAGTTACTGTTACCACCCTGAAGTTGATTATTTTCCTATAACAGTACATTCTGAAGTGTTTAATTTTGCTTATACCAAAGCAATTTGCTGACTATTACAATTTTTCTTTAGTTAAAAAAAAAAATTATTTAAAGAATGACATCATTTTTAACCAATTATAGTTACATTTATGTTGTGGAACATCCACGAAACAAGTTAGTTCCTGTTCTCACTTACTAGCAGCTATAAACAACCATTTGCTCACCAGTTAATACTACAAAAAAAACACAACTTTTCATGCTACTGAGAAACTGCAAAGCGTAAACTCCACCCCACGTCAGACAATTAAAGTTACAGCTTTAACTCTGACTGTTACAGAGCTAACACTGCAGACTCCTTCCATGAATGTTAAACACATTTGTCCTGACAGAAAACTTCACTATATCAACTATTATACATAGTTTTTAATAGGTTTATGTGGAGCATCTGTCTGTGAACAAGCCGTTACTTTACAAGTCCCTGTGAATGAGCCATTACTATAGAAACGATAACGTATTAGAATGAAAGCATTAATATAAACCTGTGATTTGCAGATGCATTATTGTCAGAGCTGCTGATAAAGCACATTAATCACCTTCAACAGCACTATGGTATGAAATAAAATCTAAACATAAATAAACCTCACCTCCTCGAGGCCGAGCAGTTTGGCCTTCAGGTCTCGGATAGTGGAGTCGCTTTTGTACTTTTTCTCTGTGAGCTCCCTGTTGGAGGTCTCCAGTTCAGAGAGTCGGGTTTGAAGCTGCTGAGTGCTGCGCTGATGAGTCGCCTCCAGCTCGCGCCTCAGTTGTTCATTCTGCTGCTGTAGCCTGGTCTGGATCTGTACATGTACAAATACACTGAGGTTATAGGTGTATTAAAATATGGCCCACCAGTGACACTACTAAGAACAGGACGTCTCTCTAAAAATGATGAGAAAATCAGGAGAAAACTGGTCAGGGAGACTGCAAAGAGGCCTACTGCAGCAGTACTGGTTGCTCCAAACATATGATAATCTCCCAAATTCTTTATATTTTTGGGCTATGGGTAGGGTGGCAAGATGGAGCACCTTTTTTTAACCAAAAAACAAATAATAAAAAAAAACATCCAATCTCCCAAACCCTTGTGGAATAATGTGTTAGGTCTGAGACCAAAGTTTAACTTTTTGGCCATAATACTAAAAGACGTTTGGCATTTAAAAAAAAATATTTAATAATTAATTAAAACATAACTAAAAGAACACCATCCCTACAGTGAAGCATGGTGGCGGCAGCATCATACTTTGGTGCTGTTTGTCTTCAGTTGGAACTGGGGCTTTAATCAGGATGGATGGAATAAATAATAGGTCCAAATATTAGTCAATTTTGGTGCAAGACCTTAAAGCTTCTGCTAAAACACATAAGATAAAGAGGAACTTCACCTTTCAGCATGACAACGAGCCAAAGCAAACCTCCAAATCAACAAAGGAATGACTTCACCAAAACAAGATCAAGGTTTTGGAATAGCCCAGTCAGAGTCCAGACCTAAATCCAATCAAAGATCTGTGAGGTGACCTAAAGAGGGCTGTGCACAGGAGATGCCAAACCAATCTGACAGAGCTAGAATGCTTCTGCAAGGAAGAATGGCAAAATATTGCTATGTCAAGATATGCCAACTGACTGACTCTTACCCAAAAAGACTGAATTCTGTGATAAAATCTTAAGGTGCTTAAACTAAGTATTAGTTAGGGGTGTGCACACTTCTACAACCAGGTTATCATACTTTTTTCCCCTGTAAAATTTTTCTTATTGTTTTTCACTTTAATTAATAGTTTAGTCTCACAATAAAGGTGTGAAAGGTTCCGACATGATTTATCTTGGTTTCATTTTTTTTTTTACATCGCAACAACCTGTCATTTTTACAGAGGTGTGTAGACTTTTTTACATCCACTGTATATCGGTTTGTCCATCTCTCCCACGCTACTACCTGCACTCCCACACATCTTTAACACATCCCTCTCCACCGGCACATTCCCTACCTCATTTAAGCAGGCCAGGGTTACCCCACTGCTTAAAAAAACATCAACACTTAACCCTGCTGCAGTTGACAACTACAGACCTGTCTCCCTCCTTCCTTTTCTGTCCAAAACCCTTGAAAGAGCTGTTTTCAATCAACACTCCACTTTTCTCACACAGAACAACCTCCTGGGCCAAAGCATCACCAGAACGGCTCTGTGCTGGGTGGAATCCCATCTCTTAGACAGAGCCTTCAAGGTATTGTGGTGGGGAGGGGTTTCTGAAACTCTGCAACTCACAATTGCGGTTCCCCAGGAATCAGTTCTGGGTCCACTGCACTTTACTATTTATACTACGTCTCTGCGGCTCATAGCTTCTCATATCACTGCTATGCTGATGACACCCAGCTCTATTTGTATTTCCAGCCTGATGATCGATCCGTCTCAGCACGCATCTCTGCCTGCCTGTCTGACATCTCAAACTGGATGAGGGAACTTCACCTTAAGCTCAACTTTGTGAAAACTGAGCTTCTCGTCATCCATACCTGCCCCTCAAATCAACCACAACCTCACCGTACAGCTCGGCTCAAACACACACAAGCCAACCAGGACAGCCAGAAACCTTGGGGTGACTTTCGATGACAACTTGACCTTTACAGACCACATTCAACAGCTGCATGATCCTGTAGGTTCATTATGCACAACATCAGGAGAATCAGACCCTATCTCACCGAACAGGCTACATAGCTACTAGTCCAGGCTCGTTACCTCAAAACTGGACTACTGAAACGCACTACTCCCGGGCCTCCCACCCAGCTCCATCAAACCCCTTCAGATGATTCAGAATGCAGCAGCACACCGTGTTTTCAACCAGCCCAAAAGAACCCATGTCACACACCCCTTAGAGCTGCACGATTATGGCCAAAATGATAATCACGATTATTTATCACAATTATTCATTGATTTTAGGGACAACATATTTTTATGCACATTTAAATAAACAGACAACTGCTTTCACCTCCATGTTGTGCTACATTCCTGCTAATCAAATTAGACTGGTCCTTAAAGTACATCATCTTGTAGAAGCAAAATATAAATAAAATTGTACCCAAAATATAGGATAAGTAAAAATAAAAATGCCATCAACCAAACGAAAAATATAACAATATACAACCAAATATAAACTATTCAGGCGTCTGCAGAAAAGGCAAAAACAGTGTTTACAGGAGGAGAGACGCAGACAAATCACCCAATAGAGCGGCGCATGCCATTTTGTACCGGAACCCGGAAGTTATCATCACACTGGTTCCCTTGACAAAAATCCTATAGGCTTTTGGATTCTCGCAAAAAAATAAAAATGTAACATTTTTCCTAAGACAAGCTTTGTTTATAATTTTTACCTCCAGAGCTTTTTCACGCTCTGCTGTGAGGTCTTGCGTATGTCTGCTGGACAAAGTCGTCGTTTGTGATGTCCATTCAGAGCGCAGTTTGTCCAGCTCCCGGCTCTTCTCAGACAACGTCTAAAAGAACACCAAAGGTCTGTTTAGAAAGTTGAATCATAGTGATACTTCTGTCTTTCTCTCTTTTGTTTTTTTAATTCCTAGCTATATAGCCAGTTGTACCTGCTGTGCATAGTTTAGCTGCCTAGTCAGATCCTCTTCGGTCTTCTTTAGTTTTTGTTGGAGTTGCTCCTTTTCCTCCTGAGAAAAACAACATTTACTCATTAACCTTCCATTTCCTCAGAGTTTACAGTGGTGTAGCTCAACTGAAGAACAGACACCAACATTATGGAATTTAGGACTGTTTTAAAAAAAAAAAAAAAAAAAAAAAAAAAAAAAAAAAAAAAAAAAGAAGACTAAAATACAATATATCATCAAATACAATATATCATCACATCAAATGACAAAATAGTGAAGGTGTTCTATGTCTTCAACTGGGGTTTTTTTTTTTTTTTAAACAAACATTGATATTAACACTAAGCCCTGGACAATATGATGCAATATCAATACAGCGATAAATTGTGTCACAATACCCTTTTCTTCACAATATCTTTTATAACATCTTTATTGGTTCTTTAATATGTTACAAACTTTCCAAATACATTTTGAATCTTTAAAATTGTCACATTTTTACAGTTTTGTGGGCGTGGCTAAACGTAAATCAGCTGTGTTGCGAACCTGCTTGGATATTTATTGCTGATTTGCGTTTATCAACATAAAGACATGGCATGTTTAGCTTTCTTTGTGTCTCTCTTCCTCTAATACGTGTTGAAGATTTCTCAGAAGAGAGCCAGCTCCGATGCAGGGAGTGACAGAGTGGGAGAATGGGAATTACACCATCACATTTGAAGAATATAAACGAGAGAATGTCTGCATACAACACTTAGCTTTGTCCTAGATTCATACTTTGTAGACTGTTTGTTTAATGCTATTTTTTTTTAACTTTGTAGCATACACTACTATATGCCAGCCCTTGTACAGCCCTGCCTCCTTATGCTAGTTTCGTAAAATTGTGTATACAATTTTACACTCTGTACATACAGGATAATAGTGCCCTTTAGAGGTACATCTAAAAAAAAAACAAAAAAAACTGAATATCGTGGAAAAGTTCACCCCCCCCATAATTTATTTAAAAAAGTGGAACTTTAATATATTCTAGATTCAAGCCCATTTCATATTTCAAGACTTTTTTTTGTTTTAATTTTGATTACGGCTTACAGCTCATGGAAATAAAAAATCCAGTATCTCAAAATATAAGAATAAAGAATTTATAATACAGAAATGTCGACCTGAGAAGAGCACTGATCTGCTAATAAACACCTGCAAAGGTTTCCTGAGGCTTTAATCTCGGTGAAGATGAAAGGACTTTATGGAGATGCTGATTTCCATTTCCAGCAGGACCTGCCCACAGTGCCAAGACTTCTAGTAACTACCAATGGTATTACTGTGCTTGATTGGCCAGTCAACTCGCCTGACCTGAACCCCATAGAGAATCTGAGAGACACCAGACCTAACAATAAAGACGAGCTGAAGACCACTATCAAAGCAACCTGGGCTTCCAGAACACCTCAGTAGTGCCACAGGCTGATTGCCTCCATGCCACGCCGCATTCATGCAGTAATTCATGCAAAAGGATTAAAGCCCCGACCAAGTATCAAGTACATAAATTAACATACTTTTCAGAAGTTCGACATTTCTGTATTATAAATTCTTTATTTTAATATTTTGATACTGGATTTTTTATTTCCATGAGCTGTAAGCCGTAATCATCAAGATTTTAACAAAAAAGGCTTGCATTTTCACTTTATGTGTAATGGATGTGGAATATATGAAACTTCCACTTTTTGAATGAAATTATGGGGGGCGGGGGTGACCTTTTCCACGATATTCTAATTTTTTGAGATGCACCTGTATATATGCCTGGACACTGTATGGGGTGCCATTTCTTTTAGCGATTATGTTTTTGTTTTGATGAGGAGAGAGGGAAGATCTTTTTTCCTTTTGTTTTATTAGGGACAATGAAAATACTTTAAAACATTTTCAGTTGTTTATTATTTTGCCATTACTCACTCTGATGCTAATTCTCCAGCAGCTTATATTCCTTTATTCTTTAATACAGGGACATCTAAATAACAACTCTGGTGTCTGTTCTCTTCCAACTTATTTTACATCCTTCGCTTCATACTGGCACAACAAACTTGGTGTTCACTTGGTTTTTTTCCCAATAGTAATACATTTTTATTACAAGAATTATAAATAAATATTTGCCTACATGTGGGACAACAGTTCAGGACACAATGAAAGAAGATATTAACGCTTCTCCTCATCTCCTGTACCTTCATCGCTGCCAAACAGGTAGCCAGATATTTCTTTATTTCCACATCTGAGCCAGGGAGCAGTTTGAGAGACAGGTGTGTGAGGTGCTTGAAGGCGTTGGTCTCCACGATGTTCAGATTAGCGATGCCGTGGTTTAGTGCAGACGACGGGGAGGAAAGCTGCAGTAGGAACCTACAAGAAAAAAAAAACAATACAGTTCTTACTAATCTTTTGCCTAAGGTAGAAACTGGAGTATGTGTATATACACACAGGGTTTTATGGCAACCACCAGGCGTTTGGAAGAAAAAACACTGCTGCTTGTTTGTTTTAGTTATGATGTAGTAGCAGTGTACTCAAATGCTAAAATGTGGAGGTCCTACGCAAAATACATAAAGCTTGGCTGATCTGCACTCTGCATTATCATGTGCAGGTGGCTTTAACACCATACAGAATCGAGGCATCATTTTGAGAAACGTTCAGTCACCTCGGATTTTCTTTGCTCTGCTCGGAGATGCACTGCTCCAACAAGTCTATGAACTTCTGAGGGAAAGCGGTGAAGTCTATCAGGAGACCCTGCTGGACTTTTAGGCTGTTTCAATTATAAAAAGAAAAGCAGGTCTATTTGAAATATTCTCATCACACAGAGTCAATACAAAAGTTGTACAGCTGCAATTTTCTGACTATTCTTCTACAAATTCACACAGCCTTAAAGCCAAAACAGTGCAAAAACATTTTCTGAACAAAATCAGCGTACCTTTGAAAATCCTCCTCTGATATGACGAGATTATACAGGAAGTAGAGATCAGCATCATCAGTCAGCCTCACAACCAAATCCTAGAAAATAAAAATACAATATTTTTTTTTTAAGCCAAGATTTTTAGATTAACTTCAAGAGAAAGGAAAGGGTTTTTTAGCTGCTATAACACAAGTGAGAACAGAAACTAACTTGTTTCATAGGATTTTCAATTTTCATAGGAAAATTGCTGTGGTATAAGCTGAATAAAACACTTCAGGATGTTGTGTTACAAGAAAAGAGTCAACTTTAGTGTGGTAAAAATAATTCTGCTTCATCGCACCACCATGTGAGTGATTAATTTTCTATAACAGCATGACATCGAGTGTTTTATTGCTTACATACAATAGACATGATCCGAACATTGTGTAATTTGATTTAGAAACACTTACCCGTCTGTGGATGGGGTTTGAAACGAGCTGTAGTTCAATACTGACTCTGATAACTGCTCGCCTACAGGAAATAATACAAATGATTAACAACACAAATGCCAGAGATTCATAAAGAACAAAAAGCGGACAGAAATTCCAGATGGCTGCACACTACAAGCAGTAAATCCTACTGATCTTACGACAGTTTCCTTTTACAACTTCCATAGAAATAAATTGTATAATTTACTTTTTAGAACTGATTTTTAAAAAACATTTATGCACTTTAATTATAAATAATAATAATAATAATAATAATATACTTATATATATATATATATATTTTTTTTAATACCTTGATTACAATTTAAACATAAATATACATCCTTTTATTTTATATGTTTCCCCCAAGGTTAAATTCTACATTATTCTATACTGAATAATATAGCACCAGAAATCTTATTTACTAAACTGCAATGTTATCCATGCCTATGTCTTTCCATAGATGACGTAATGATTTGTATTTCCGGAATTTTGTTGGTTTAATAACGTCATGTTGACCATATTTAGCGATTTCTGAAATGTAAAATAACTCATTTATTCAATTATAATTGGTCTCAAATATACTCACTATAACATTGTGTCATATTTATGAAAAATTATGCATCAGACATGTGAATTAAATGTTACGTTAAACATTAAATAAGTATTATATTTTAGCTAAATATTAAAAATGTTGTGTTAATATGAAAATAGTTAAAGACTTTATTTGCATATGTAACGGTTTTTAAAACACTTGTGGTACAAAAAAATGAAGTCATCGTTTAAAAGGTGTGGCCTTAAAATAATAAACATTTAATACTCTTTATTTTAATCCAGACCGCCCGCGAACAGCTGCGCTAATTGTTTAGCTCGTTGTTAGCGAGAGTTAGCATTAGCATAAACATGGCATTGGCATCAGCATCAACATCAACATGGCAGTAGCATTAGCATTAGCATGAACATGGCAGCAAGAAAAAAATTTGTTTACCTGTCATCGCAGTCTTTACACTTCACGTGCACTTGCAACGTCTTGTTAAAAAGCAACTCCGTCATTTCTGTTTTGCATCAAAAAATAAAAAAACAATAAAATATTTACCAACGTGTTTCTGGTTCAACTTTAAGCAACAGATTTTAAGCAGCAACGGCAGATTTCGAGTTTGGCGCTTCGCCTCCCGCTAATGGCCGCTAAAGCCGGAAATGATGATACCGTCAACATGAACATGGAAGTGTTCCAATCCGCTTTCTATTGTCCTAGAGTACTTCTCTCGGCTAATTCCTATTATAAAGCAGAGTACGCGATTTGAGCCACATATTCTGACTAGTGTTATACTGAAATATTGGTATTATATGTGTGGGGAAAATGTTGGATGGACGTTGCGACGTGGGAAAAATATGTTATCGGTACTTTTTAAATTAACCAGGCTATCCTGACTAGTAGCTATACATGCTATATGAATATAATTAAGCAAAAACAGAACAGTGAGGTTGTAGTGAGGCAGCTTTGTGAACTGACGGCTAAAAGGCTAAGTTAATTAATTATATATATATTACACACATGCATACTCAGGTATAGCCAGTGTTCTAAAATGTACTAGATAGTACCTAGTGCACTAGGTAACCTAACTCCAGTATAATTGAAACATAAACTAGAGTTCTGTGTACGAATCTATAAGAACTCGAGAATAAAAAAAACGAAGTCGTTTATCTACACATACAGGCGATAGTATTTCATAATTCATTAACTGTTTTTTTAAGTAATAATAAATACATAAATAAAATCCCAGGAGAAGGGGTTAGACTAACCAAATTGTGATTGGTGGAACGTCAGGGGTCAAAGGTGACGCACATAGAGGCGGCGCAGGAAGAAGTTTGAACATGGCGGTGAGTAGCATGTTCGCTTTCTGTTTTTGTTTAAGTTGCGTTTAACTGTGTAAACACTCTGCATTTATAAACCAAGACTGTGGTAAAGGAAAAAAAATACATATGTTTAATCTAAAATTTTAAATTTAATGTTACGCTAATTGTTTTGTAAATTTAACGACGTTAAGCCAATATAGTATGTTAGCCAACTAGCTAACAATGTATTGTGTGTAACTGTAATGTTATTTTTTTAACCACGTTTTTGTACTGTGCTTCTTCCTAGAACATGAATTGGTTTGGTATTTAAATACTTGTAAGTTTTGAGAATGTTAAGTGAAAATGCTGTATTAAAAAAAAAAAAAAAATTAAGGTCCACTTAATAAGCCAACCAGTCACGATTTTTAATCGATGCACGATAAGTATAAGGGGTTTTATTATTATTTGTGACGTTTCTTACAAATTTATGATATTATTATTATTATTATTATTATTATTATTAATAATATAATTATTATTATTAAGTTCTCAGGGCTCTGAGCGTGGGCGGCTGGTATAAATGTGCCAGCAGGGCTTTTAAAGATAAGAAGAAATTGGTATAGGGTTTATGTTTGGGCTCCACATCAGATTATTTGCTGTTATATATCTTAAAGTGGATTGTTTTGGACTCTTATGGAACTGACCTCAGCTTTACCACTGGCTGGGGCTGATTTCTTTCTAACACAGGCTGTAGGTTCATCAGTGACAGTTGTGTCATGCTTGGTGTTATTGATGCAGCAGCGACTTCATTTCACACTTCACAGAGCACAGATTGCAGTCATTAATTCATGAACTATGTCCAGATTGCTGTCATGTCGTGTTGACTGTCAGTACTGTGACAGCTACACTACGATTACATCACATAGTATTGTATGTCAGTATCTTTTTTGAGTAAGAGAAAATAAGTGGCACTGAGTTATGACTATTGTATCAATGTGACCCTAAGATTACGATAACATTTTGTTGATTTGATGAGACTTCTGCTTCGGTGCTGTTACAGGATAAAGAGAAGAAGAAGAAGGAGAGTATATTTGACTTGTCAAAATACATCGACAAAACCATCAGAGTTAAATTCCAAGGTGGACGTGAAGGTACATGACTAATGTTAGCTATTACATCTTCTTTCATTTTTATCATGATTTCTTATGTGAATAACAAGTCCAAATGTTATTTATTAATTTATGATCAGCATTTCATTTATTGCACATATGCACAAGACTATTTGTGGCCAGTTTTCCTAAAACCTAAACAGCTTAAAGGGACCAGTGTGACAAGTGTTACACACTCAGTTTCCAGTTGTTTTACTGCTTAATAGCAAACCTTTTAATTCAAATCCTCTCCCGCTGCACAGCTAGTGGCGTCCTGAAAGGGTTCGATCCTCTGCTGAACCTGGTGCTAGACGGTACAATTGAGTACATGCGTGGTAAGTATTTATGAGCATCCAGGCTCTCGGATAACGTTCCTCTATTAGCTTAAAGAAATATATTGGTAAAATCAAATTTTACATTTCTAGTAAACAAAGCCAGCAAGACAAAGTTGTGTTTTTTTTTTTTGTTTGTTTGTTTGTTTTTAAACTGAAAACTATGGTGGCCTGTAAGTTCGCAATATATTAACAAACCATAAACCCAAAAGGAAATTCAGAAACGCATCAACAATTTCTCTAAACAGAAAGAGTGGTCCTTAATGAAAATCACATGCTCATATTGCTGACACAAGGGAATAAATTTCACCTTGTCGGTCTGTTACAGTCCCTCCAGGATTTTGCGATTGCAGAAATTAATGCAAAATCAAGGGGAAACTGCAATATTTGGAGGAGCTTGCGATTGTCCGCCAAGACACGTAATGTGACGTAATCACAACAAGCATTCAGCCAAAGCTCTCTTCAGTTGACCTGCATCGAACGAGCACAGCTAAATGGCCTCATTTACCAACTAATTCACTGCGAAAGACCATGCAAAACACGTTCATGCTATTGCAATTTTTCCAATTCAAGTGATTTTCCACAAAAAAAACACAAACTCTGCAAGTTGCCTCACAAATTTTGGGGGGGAAAAAGCTGCAGCAAAATCAAGCAATTTTTGGTCACAACAATAACAAAAAAACTCTGAAATCTTGTACTGACTATTTGGCTAGCTTCATGAAATCAATGGGGTTTGTTGTTTTTTGTTTTGTTGTTGAGTTTTTGGTTTTGATAATGTGTTCAGTGCTTACGGGCCACCGCAGAAAAGTCATCCGCTACAAATGACTTCTCCATAAACTTATATTAGCGGTTGTAGGGCAGGTTTTTGGGATAATATAAAATATAATGTATAATATTGTTCATGTACAATATCACTCATTGTGGAAACCGACTTTGAACTGCATTCATAGAATAATTTAGAAAGATTTTTACCTCTTCATGGAGTGTTTTAGAAAGATTAGAGAGAGGGAAAAAAACAATAAAACAAATTAGTTAGCATCATTAGGGCTCAATATGGGTGTGTGTGTGTTTTCCACCCGTGCAGACCCAGATGATCAGTATAAACTGACTGAGGACACCAGGCAACTCGGCCTTGTCGTGTGTCGAGGGACGGCTGTTGTCCTCATCTGTCCTCAAGACGGCATGGAGGCCATTCCCAACCCCTTCATACAGCAGCAGGACGGCTAACGCACTCACCCCCTCTGTCTCTAACACACACACACGGAGAGATTGTGTCTGTTTTCTACAAGAAGTTTCGGTTGAGCAAATGTTTATGTTGCGTCCAAATTTGTGGATGTCGGATGCCATCAGGTGTAACGTGGTTTTTTTCCCCCCTGGTTGTAACTTTGCTCAGGAGATCTTTTTAGTTTGTTTTCTAGATATGGGTTTGAATTAAACTGTATGGAGTCACGTGATCTCGTTATGTATGACTGCACATTGTGCTAACTTTATTTTTACTCATTATTTTAATATTATAATTAAATTGGACGTTCGTAAGATTTCTGGAGTTCGTGCTTTCTCATTTTGCCCACCATCTTTTTGCCAGATGAAATAAAACTACTATAAGTGTTTTGCAAGAACATAACCAGGTGTAATCATGGCACCTTCATGTTATTTCACATGTTCACACATTACACAGATCTCACACATGAAATGGGTGTGATTTTCTTCATGCACGTGGGGGTAGACAGTGTGTATCGAATTAAGAGGCGTGTTCCAAATATTTGGAGAATAAAATCCAACCTCTTTTATGATACTCAGTAATGCAGCAGTTTGAGACGCAGCCTGTCATTTAGCTGGTTAAAAGAAGTCTTAAGCTCTTAAAAGCTTTGCAAAAAAATAGGCATTAAAATAACTGAGGTATTAATAAAGTAAACTTTGAGCATTTGTTAAATCCACTCCACCCCTGTGTGTGTGTGTGTGTGTACATGCATGTATTTATCCCTTTGTGAGGACCAGAAAGGATTAAACGTCCTCGTAATGTTCGTGTAGTAAAGTGTCCTATTACAAAGAGGACTGTGTGATCAAGTGTCCTCACAATCACACAGTCCTCAATTGGGATGTAACTGAGTGTGAATACATTATTTTGGAATGAACTCAGAAGTGTCAGTGTTCGTATTTAATGTACCCTTAAAAAAAAAGAGGATATTTTAGGCCACTTGTGTATTATACTCAGAATGTTCCAAGTCCATTTTCCCCAGTTCTGCTCTAAACACATTCCAGTACATCGGCTCAGAAAAAGATAGATGTCCAGAGCAAGACCGTGTTTGTATGGCTAGTCTCTGAATTTGATACACATTATCAATATTTGCATGAATTATTTCTGCATGATGAGCTATCAAAAACAAATTTTGACAGGTCAGCTAATCTTGTTCATGTTTGGTTTATTGAAATCAATGGAATTACATTATAAATCTAAACTTACAAAGTTGTTGAAACATGTTTTTATGACCCAAAAGCTACAGATCTAAAATCAAGTTTCATCATGTAGAAAATACATCAAAGGGAATTCTGTTTGCTGCCAACTGTGCACTGCCTTATTATTGTAACATCAGAGTGAATCAGAGAACTCGGGCACAACAGATGTTGGTCAAATTCCCGAATTGGCATTCCAAGTTGAATGACTCTTCCGTTGGCTCTTCCATGCCAGGGGTCGGGATTTTCCAAGTTGTGAGTAAAATGGATTGCAGCGTCAATCTGAATATGGATATGTGGAGCAATAAACAGATACTGAGAGTTCGTGTTGCTGCATAACAGCTCCAGGTTCCCAGGTTTGACCCTGAGCTCGGGTTACTATCTGCATGGAGTTTTACATTTTCTCCCTGGATACAGTGATCAGGATACAGTGAGTGAGTGAGATATACTGTGCAGGGTGTCCAAAAAGTCTCCATACATAGTGGACTATGTTTGCCAGCACCACGTCGGTTGTGTTTTCCTCAGTGGGTGTTTGTGGACATCCATTTCTCAGTCGGTCCGCAGCACTTCCACTGTTTTTGAATTGGTTAATAAGTTTGGCAGCAGTGTTCTTTGTGTGATGTGTTTGCCATGTTTCCAGTTACAGTCCATCACATCCTTGTGACAGCTTCCAGATCCAGACATGAGAATGATTTCAATACGTTCTTCTTTTGTGAAAGGCATTCTTAAAGTCTATCTGAAAACATTATATATATATATATATATATATATATATATATATATATACACACACACACATATATATATATATATATACACACACACACACACACACACATATATATACACACACATATATATATATATATATAATATAAACTAAGTATGAAACATTTTGGAAGACATTTTGATAAAAAGTGTTAATTTCCCCTATGTATGGAGACTTTTTGAACACTTGTAGTTACTTACACCTCTAGTCCTCAAAAATAAATGGGGGGGAGAGGGGAATGCAGTTTTGGGTTTTTTTGAAAAACAAAATCATGGGAATATTTCCTTTTGGTTACTGAAGTTAAGGTTAAGTTTCATGGTTAGGCATTAATGAAATACAGTAATTGTTATGTTAATGGAAGGTCCTCACAAGGATAGTACTAAGATTAGTGGGTGTATCTAGTTTAAAGCTGTAAGATGCCTCTGTTGCTTTAGTTGAGCTTCAAATGAGCTGAACAGGTTTCTGTAGGCGCTCGGGCTGCAGGGAGGAGGATGCTGGATATCTGATATTCTTGATTGTCTCACTTAGTTACACACCCAAAAGAGGGGCTGAACTTAAAGGAGCGGTTTTAGAGTTTCACCGCTTTTTTTTGTTTGTTTGTTTTTGTTTTTTTTTAAGCAAGAGGTGCCAACTTCACTCTCGCGCATGAGCCAATGGTGAGTAATGACAATTTCTCTGAAGGTCTCTAATTAAAAAAACAAACAAATTTCACCTTTGAATATCAGTCTGTTTAAAATATTCACTTCAAAAAGTGTTTCTTTTAGATTTCTCTAGATAGTGTGCAACAGATTTCAGCTGTGTTAAATCTCATAAGAGTGATTTTATGACTGTTTTATTGTTAGAAACATTTCTCCACTCATGGTGTTTCTACACTGCAAAATATGACATCTTAGCAAATGAAACCATTTGGAATACTGTTGAATTTATCTGGTACAGTATTTCCTTTTATAAGATTATTGCTATTACAAACTTAATTTCTGGAAATAAATACTTAAATTAGAGTCAAACTTTAAGTTAGTAAAAAATTCAAGAAATAGGTTGAAAAGTTTTAATCCTCTTATATTTGGTTAACTGTGTAATCTTATCATAGAAAATACTAGCTGCATTTGACTATTCAAGATATTTTCACGCAGTGTACTCATTTCTCCAAAATGTCACGCTCGTTTGATGACACAGATATCCTGTATCCTTCTTAGAACAAGAACACTGTTTCAGGGGACAACAATTCACATGTCCCACACAATAAATGAGCCGAATTTAACTACTTAAACACATTCCTCACTCTTCTAACAACAAACATTTACATATTAGTTTCACTGTAGTTAATAGATAATATACTTTAAGAGGAATAATGGAATAACAAGCTAAGATTTTAAACATATGGGTATTTATTTTCTGTTTTTAATGCTTATAATTAAAAGTTAATACAAATGGCACAATTTCAAGTATTATATCGCTTTTGATGATGCATAACAATCCAAAATATGGTGTAGAGCCTGAATACAAAAAGTTATTGGTACAGTTGACAGTGAATAAACAAAAATACTAAATTTATAATCAGAACAAAATAACAAAAAAAGTCACATTTTCTATGAAGGTTGTAGTTATAATGAGCTATGAACACATTCATATCACATCATAATGCAATCACAAGGCATTATTTATCTTTACTGTGCATTATGGAATGTAAACATGATATAAGTAGTGTTCATAACACATTATAACACCGATAACTAAGAAACCAAGCACCTTTGTACAGAACATCACAAGACCTGTCTTGTTTATTCGTTTCACAAATTAATAGTAAAAAAAAGAGATTATTCAAGTAATCTAAGCCTAATAGTGCATTATAAACACTTCTATAAACTGTAATGTCTTTTCATAAATAATTATAATAATGTCAAATGCCTTATGAATGCATTATATCTAATGTTATTATACATATGGCCTTTGTAGAAAATCTTACATTTTTTTTCTGCTAAACTGTGAGGCTCGGCGTACATTTGCAGTTGTTTTTTCCTGTTAATACACAGATCACTACAACTAGATGCATTTTAAAGTCATTCTTTCCACCCAATAATTCCTAAATTATTCAACATTATGTGAGACATGATACGTCATGGAGCAGGTGCCATCACAGACTTGTATGTTTTTCTGCTTACTCCAAATGTAGTCAGTGAAATGAGACGTTTACTGTCTGATGTTTCCTGCTGTAGTTTAAGAGGCTACAGGAACGGAATGCTAATGAGTAATAGCATCCAAAAATCTTTTGTGTAAATATCCACCTGAGACCCGCATCCAGGTGTTCAGTGTTGACAAACAGGCTTAGTGATGTGATTCAGAACACACTATAAGCTAAACTTCACAGTGTAGCTGAACGCTGGATTGTTTATTTGCAGCCATCTTGAACAACCGAATCGCTTATTTTTCTTAGCGCTATTTCATATCGTTTCACTCCCTACAAGACTGAAGGTGGAATTGTAGCAGAAAGTTGGAAATGATGAAGATGAAAACTTTAACTTCGAAATATTGATGTTCACTTCTAATATATATATATATATTTTTTAATGAAGGATTTTGTTTGATGTGATTATATAAAGGTTTGGGTGTCTTTTTACATTTATGGAAGGAGTCTCCAGTCTCTAGGCGCTTTTTACAGTCAGAGGTGAAACTGTAACTTTTTCTTTTCTTCCTTTAAAAAAAAAAAAAAATGTTTTCCGACATCTTCAGGACAGAGGAGTTTACACCTTGCGGTTTCTCGGTAACATGACAAGCTGTGACTTTCTTTGTATTATCAACTTCAGAAGAGATTTTAAAAAAGAGGCTGGTGAGAGAATGACTGTTTATAGCTATATACCATATATAACCTAAGTGAGAACAGGAACTTGTTTCACAATATTAAATGTAACAAAGGATAAAAAAGTATGATGTGTCATTCTTTAATAAATAACAAATTAACAATATCTCTGCACCATGTTGTTGTTGTTTTATTCTTCTCTAAGCAAATGTGTCTTGCCTGAATAACTACATTTTGAATAAGAAGACCATTGTGTACATTTAATTTTGTACTGAATCACTCCTTCAGGATGAATATTTGGAGGTTGCTACAGTGACATGGAGCTGATAGTATCAGTGATTTCTAGGGTGTGTGAGCAGGCAGCATAACAATGCAGTAAAGATCAGGATGAAACTGAAGCACACTGAACCTTATTTGTGTTCCAGGTCTCAGAGGTTCAGATTTCTGTAGACTAATAAAGAAATGAAGCAGCAGCAGAGTAAGTGGCCTGAGGGTGATCCTCCTCCCGCTCCATCCTCCTCTGTGTGCAGATACATTATACTCTGCACCATCTTGGCGTTTCTCATCATCTGTACGTTTGTGGGGGTTGTGATGGGTGAGTGATGCAGTGCATACAAGTTTGCTATTGACCTGTATGTAGATGTTCTGGAAACTTCAGTTGGCATCTCATATGAACAGTTTAGCCAAAAATGAAATGTACAGAACGCACCTCTTTTTAACTCAGAGATAGTCAGTCGATAGTGGCCTAAACTCCTTCAGAGTTTAGGCCACACCAAACTAACTAAGTCTGACCAGTGTTGCTAACATAGTGTTGCTAGATTTGGCCTTTTTTTTTTTATCACTGCTGCTGTCTATACAAATCAAATTGAGAGATCAGGTTCACTCCCCTCACTATCAGTGTGTAAAGCCTGACTGAGATCTACTTGTGCAAGCTGATATTTCCATCAACCAATCACTGATTGCCACTGTTCCCAAAAACCAATCACTGATCACCATTGTTCCCAACAACCAATCCCTGATCACCATCGTTCCCACTGACCAATCACTAATCACCATCATTTCCAACAAGAAATCATTGATCACCATAATTCCCAACGACCAATCACTGATCACCATCGTTCCCAACATCCAATCACTGATCACCATCATTCCCAACGACCAATCACTGATCACCGTCGTTCCCAATGATCAATCGTGGATCACTGTTGTTCCCAATGACCAATCACCACTGATTGTCCACCTGCACACTTCTTTGTTCTTAGTTGTAAACTCTTGTCTTTTCCATATTTACATGAATAAAAGTAAGTTATTCCATCTGTAACCATTTTCTCTGTATTCTTGATAGAAATACAGAAGTATGACTTCTCTGTGTCGTCATAAAATCTTCCTCTTTGTGGTTTGATATACAAATGATCATGATAATTCAATGAATATGCAAATTAGTCTATGACATTAACTGCTGACTTTTAGCGATTTTCCCTTGAAAATAAGTTTGACACCAAATTAATTATGTTCTGAGGAAGAAACCATTGTTATGCTACTGTTTTTCTTTCTTTGACATCCTATTGTCCATGTTTTTTTTAAGTAATATTGTGTCAGAACATCAACGGGTCACTGTGTGATTATTTACACATACACAATTAGTGCACAATGCTAAACTGCTTGTTTTATTCTTCTATTAATGGTTAGCAATATTAACCTTCTAGCTCCAGTGCAAAACATTTGGATTAAAGAGAAAAAAAATATCTACATTTCATTTTTGGCTGGATTATTCCTTTAAGTGATGAGTAATGCAAAGGATAGTAGGTGATTAATTGTTCTGTTTATCACGTTAAGCGTACACGGTACAGAAGGAGCATTACTTCATGGACACGGTGGAGTTAAAAGGCCTGCAGTACAAAGCTGACCTCAAGGATAAAATGTCTGCATTTTTTTTAATCCTTACAGCCACTTTGGAAACAAAGGTAGGAGCAGGACAAAGAAAAAAGGCTGAAAACGTAAAGGTTCTTATTTAATCTGGTTATTTTGAATGTCTTACAGTAGAAAGTCTGGTCAACTGGACTTTAGTTTTAACCTTAAAGATGTTCCACCACTTTTCTGAGGGGTTTTATTGATGTGAAAATGACAAGGCTATGTAAGGAATAAAACACTTAAGAAATAAAACACACAGGGAAAGGAAAATAATGTTGTTACTCTTATCACCTCAAAGTGTTCCTTTTATACCACAGCAAAAGACCAACACTAAACATTTTTTAATTATTAAAACATGACATCATACTTTTTATCTGTTTATAGTTACATTTAATGTTGTGGAACATCTTTGAAACAAGTTATGACTTGCATTATAGCAGCTATAAACAGTTTTCCCTCACCAGCCTCTCTTTTTTCTTTCTCTTGAAGTTAATAAGACAAAATAAAACAGCTTGTCACATTACCTAGAAACCGCAAAGCGTAAACTCCTCTGTCCTGAAGATTGAAAATGGTAAATGAATTTTGTGGAACATCTGAAAAATTAAAGCAACACCTTCTGACCAATCAGAATGCAGCATTTAAAGTAGCTGCATTGAAAAACAAGATGCCTTATCAATCAGTGTTGTGTGTATAATGACTTTTCTGGTTTTCTATTATATTCACAGTTAAAATACTGGATCATTTGCTATCACCATTCAATAACATCGTTAAAATCATTTCCTTAGAGCTGTGTGCAAAAGTTTGCATACCCTTAATTCAAAAACCAACAAAATATTATTTTGTCAGTCTTCCTGAATCTCGAGTAGGCCTAACACAAATGTATCCAAAAGTACAGGTTCAAATATTATTAGCAAAATAATTGAAATATTTCTGAATGTGATGTATTCAGAATACAAATAGAGATGTTTATTCCACTCAGGATTGCCTCCTGCAGTTTCATTTTCAGTGAACCCCACCACCCCCACCCACCCCCTGCAAAAACACTGATTTCTGACTGACTCTAGACACAAATAAATTAACTACAGCAGGGGTTCACTTCTTTTTTTTCCTTTTTTTAAGCTTTTTAATAAAGAGAACTGCTCATCAGAGAATTATTTGCTGTAATATTATAAGTATATTGTAATCTGGGTTTAATCAGAAAACACCATGAAATAATGAGTAGATTTGGAGATAAAATGCTTTAACAAAAAAAAATAAGGGGGCACAGACATTTGCACCTTCATGTACTACTGCTAGATATGCAAAGTATAGTGTTGTTCATGCATAATATGCAATTTTATTATAAAATACATTCTGAATCCTTTTCCACTTTTTCAACAGATGCAGAATATTTTCCTTGCATCATCGATTGCACCCCATTTTGTCTCCTGCCGTATCGTTGCGTACGGGTAGGCATGATACACGAAGTCTATTTCCAGAACTTTCTATAACTGACATTTGAGAATCGTCCTTTATTTTATCCTGCATGCTACTGTGTGTTTCAGGAACATCAGTAATAACGTGATGGCGACACTTCATCTGGTGTTCAGAGTGGCCAAATTTCAAGAACAATTTACAGAGTACACAGACCGTTTCCTCCAGGAGCAGATTCAGTACGGCTTTCAGGCTTTAGTCAGTCCGAACCCGCTGACCGTTCCTGAGTTTGGAGAAATTCAGAGCATTGTCCTTCTTGGTAAAGGCAACTTCAGCGACAATTAACCTTTATACATCTGTGTTTAGTTTCTCTTAAACTACAGCGATTTGCAAATGATTACATTCCTTTATTTATTAACAATGTATGTTTTATGCATTTATAGTTACATTTAATGTAGACAGGTTACTTCCTGTTCTCACTTACATTATAGCAGCTATAAACAGTCGTTCCTTCTCTTTTTCCCCCTCTCTCTTCAAAAAACGCAGCTTGTCATAATACAGAGAAACCACAATGGTAAACTCCTCTCTCCTGAAGATGTAGGAAAATTGAAAGTTACAGCTTTACCTCTGACTGGTACAAAGCGCTGACTCTGGAGACTACTTCCATAATTAGTAAATTAATTTCTCTTTCCAGGAAACTTCACCAAACACATTTTTAAACAGTTTATTTGGAGTGTAGACCATACAAGTCCCAGTGAATGAGCTGTTAGAACCGATAAGAACGAGCGCATTAATATAAAGCTGTATCTTGTTATAGGCAGAACTAATGTCAGAGCAGCTATTACAGACAATTAATCAACCCCTTCTGAACAAATTTGAGAATTCAACAGTGGTATAAGTAAGGCATAGAATTTATGATGACACAGGAGGCGAGACCATATATATTTATTTCTCATATATTTTATTATTTTCTGCTTTTCTGTTCTCAGGTGCTAGCAAAAAGTCTTTCTATGTAATCAACGCTAATGCAAGTAAGAATGGATTTCATTATACTGTTCCTCAACTTTTCTAAAGTCAGTTTGTAATTATTTTATGTGTTTCTAAACCTGGAAGCTTTCACACTAAAATGTAATTAATTTTATAGCGTGAAAATGAGCCAAAGAAGAATGTACTCTTTGCAATCGCTGCTGTCTATTTGAGAAAGCAAAAATTGTTGTTCTATCTGGGGTCATCAACAATACTTTAATCTTGTAATGTCACAGTAGCACGTCAGGAACTGTGTCTAGTTCAGGAACTGAACCAATATCTGGAACTTAATATAAAGTTTCACATCAGGAACACAAATATTGTGCAAATATTTCTTAATCCTATTGGCTAAATTACTTTCCTTCTCATTTGCATGAAGGTAAACTCTGCTAAAAGTTTTCACATCAGTTCCCCCGCCCACTTCACTGTTCTAAAGGTCATGTCACCTGATTGCTGTAAAATGATAACTCTCATCACAAATGCATGATTCTTATTCACTTTGTAGTGCTGGTCCAACACACATTTAAAAAACAATGATTTGCTCTTCTGGCTAATTTCTTCTTAACATCCTTTTGTTTGCATTTTTCTGGCCTGGAAATTAGCTCCACCCCCAGCTAGAACAGAGGTGCCCTAAAAAAGCCATCTCACAAATCATATATACTTTAAACAGAGGAGGTGGAGCTAATCTGTAAAGGCTAGTCAGTGTTTACTCTGGAGTTCACCTCACATGCAGAAGAGGGCACTAAAATTGCAAACTTCTCCTTTAAGGTTAATGACAAAGGTGTAACTTTAAAGTGGCAATGTTATACCATGTCTTATAAGAACTATATGTACAGCATGACAATTTTCTTAATACCAGGCAGATGTCCTGATGCCACATTCACCTGTGCCAGTGGGGAGTGTGTGACTAAACCTAATCCCGAGTGTGACTCCGTGTCGGATTGTGCTGATGAATCAGATGAGGCATACTGCTGTGAGCGTTTTCTCCCTCTTTAACACCAACATATTATCACTTTATCATGTCAGATCAACTGCTTCAAGTGAAACGCATTTCTTCATAATGATCATGAGTTTGTCTCTATTCATCACCGTACCTTTGTTTATTCACCAAGTATTCACATTTCCTGTCATTATGATAATATTGATTATATTTGTAATATTGATGTACTTAGGTAAGCGTATAAACAAATAGGCCATTCAACTTAGTCACAGACAATCCCTACTCAATTCATTAAAATAAAAAATAAAAAAAATATATATATATATATATATATATATATATATATATATATATATATATATATATATATATATACAGTCATGTGAAAAAGTTTTCATACCCAAAGTACAAAATGAAGGAGACAGGAAGTTTGATTTATAGCAACCAGACATTTAGTGTGTTCTGTTTCAGATATGTTTAAGTTTTATGACGAGTCAAACTGTGTATGTTATGATATCAAGAAGAAAATCTATATTTTATTTGTTCAAACGTTTGCATCTTTCTTTCCAAATGTGATAAAAAAAAATTTTTTATAACTTGTAGACCCATCCTCTGCCTTTTTAATTGCTTTCATATCATCTTCATTCATATGAGTTGTTTTATTTTTGTGTTGTCTTATTGGAGAATTCACCTACATGTTCATTTTTTACAAAAACAAAAAATACAGGATATTCCAAAAACGTTATTGAAGAAAAAGCGTTGTTTTTTTCACTTGATTGTCTGTTTCATACATAAAATCATACTTTGAGAAATATTTAATCAGTCCTAAATAATTTTTATGGGAATCCATGTGAATCTGTGTTGAGTAGCGTGTGGCAGGAAGCTGGTGGTGGACAGTCGGGTTGTTGGGGGTCAAAATGCCGGTCGTGGTGATTTGCCCTGGCAGGTGAGTCTGAGACTCCACGGCCGTCACACCTGCGGAGCCTCCATCGTCAACCGCCACTGGTTGGTCAGCGCTGCACACTGCTTTGAGAGGTGAGTACTCAACCGATCAACAGCTAAACTTCTTAATAGCTAAATTCTTTAACCCATTAAATAATAAACCCCTTAAACAGTAAACCACTCAACAACTACACTGCTAACACCTTAAACACTAAACCACAGAACCAGCAAACCCCTCAACCACTGAACCCCACAATTACTGAACCACTCAACCACTGTACCATTCAACCACTAAACTATTAACAAGCCCTTCAACTACTAAACCCATCAAGGGCTAAACCACTGAAATACTAAACCCGTAAACCACTCAACTGCTACACTCTCAACTACTAAACCACCAAATTATTAACCCCCTCAACCAACAAACCATAAAACCACTAAATCACTTATCCACTAAGTCAATGTGCCATTAAACCACTCACCTCTCAAAAAGTAAATCAGTGAACTACGAAACCCCTCAACTGCTAACCCATAGGACTATTAAACCACTCATTCTTTAAATTACTAAACCACTCAACCACTGAACCATTAAACTATTGAAGCCCTCAACCACTAGACTCTTCAACCACAAAAGTACTTATCCCCTAAACCACTAAACTGTTGAAACACTAACTCCTCAAACACTAAACCACTCAACCTCTCAATCACTAAACCCAGGATAGTGACTGTAGACAGACTTACATACATTATTTATTGGAACTATATAAACACAACAAAGCACATTAATTCAGTAAAAGCTAATAGATTTGTTATAGATTTAGATATGTTAGGTTTGTGTTTGATAAACCAGTTAAACAATCAAACCCTAAACCACTAAACCACACATTCCTTATTTTTTTTTATTCTTTAAAAGTCATATTAAATGAGTCTCTCCTATTCCCTGCAGCAGTAAAAACCCGAGGGACTGGACGGTGCTGGTCGGAGCGAACTTAGTGAGTGGTGTGGAGAAAGGAGCAGTCACAGTGAACATCAAGTCTCTGATTGTCTCTCCACATTATAACCCCATGAATTCGGACAGTGACGTGACTGTGCTGGAGCTGGAGAAGCCGCTGATTTTCACTCCTTTCGTCCAGCCCATCTGCATCCCATCCTCGTCTGACGTCTTCAGTCCTGGACAAGACTGCATCGTCTCTGGTTGGGGAGCCGTCAAACAGGACAGCAGTGAGTGGAGATGAGGGGTAATAAATATAACCTGCTCACAGAAGGTCCACTACCTGTTAGAGTGGATTCACGGTGGAACCATGTGCACAATGTATATGACATAAGCATGTCATCCATTATCATAGCTTTTGGTAAACCAACATCAAAAATATAAAGCAGATGAGATTAAACACAATATAACAGTGATGGTGTGAGGGTTCTGTAATTTGGTTAGGAAACGTGCAAAAATATAGTTTCTAGCAGGGTTTAGCCTGCTTATAGACAAAACAAGGTAGAAATCCTGTTGGGTTTTTTTTTAAAACAAATATTTGAGCATATATTACAGGCTGCAGCTATAAATAATGTTTTTGTTGTTATTTCCGCCAATATACCATGTCTCGAATTGTATAAATATTACAGATTTCCGTATTCTAATGTTACATGTTATGTTATATTATGTCCTAATGTTTAATGTTAAAGAGATAGCAAGTTAGCAAATAATGGGCTAACTACTTAAATATAATACAAATACATCAAGACAATGGAATGGAATAATTCGGCAAATGAGGTGAGTTTAAGTTAAACACCAGCCATGTTAAGCCAAGGATGCATATAACTGAGCAAAATCAATATGTAGCCTTTCTTTTAACTTCATTGTCTCAGTGTACTGCTTAGGAACATACCTAAGATAGCTAGCTAACTGATTAGCTTAGCTAACATCAAATTTACCTCACAAGTAGCCAGATTAAAGACCTAGCTAGTTAGTTATTCAGTAGTAAACTAATTAATGTTAGGCTAACTATTAGCATACAAGGCCCAGAGTTTGCTAGAAAGATCTGTAATCTTAGGCTCAGAATTTATATAGTTATGGTGGCCATTTGTGCCATCAATTTTGCAAGCTAGCTCATGTTAGCTAAACAGTTGTAGTGATGCCACAGGTTCAGGTTTGCCACTGGCTAATCAGATTTAACCAAAGCTGCACTCTTCTTGAACCAATTAGCTAAATCAAAAGGTGATAATCTGTTAGAATATCACTGAAGTTAAACTCTGCAGGAGTATTATGTGTTCCATGTGATACATAATTAATTCTTCCCTGAACTCAAAAAACGTATCATCTTAAACTTAACTTAAACTCTTCACTGTGCTCAATAATCATCTATCTAGCTAGTTCTTTAACCTGGTTACTTGGTGAGGTAAAATTTGCGTTAACTAAGAGATAACATTGCATTGAAATTTATATTATAACTTGCTTTCTATGTTGTAGTCACTGTATTTTAACTTTCATTGTGGCTGTGTGTTTGTGAGTAGGCAAGGTGCCTCCTACACTCCAAAAAGCCTCGGTGAAGATAATTGATTCAAAAGTGTGTAACAGTTCGACCGTATACAGAGGAACCATCACCAACAACATGATGTGCGCTGGCTTCCTGCAGGGAAAAGTCGATTCCTGCCAGGTTTCTCTTTATTATTGTCCATATTTATGGTCTAGTTCAGGGGTAAAAATATATATTTGTAAAGCTCCAGTTACTTATATTTTGTTGATTAAAAAGGTCCGGAATGATGATGACCGTTACATTGCAATGCATAACCATTAGTGCTTAGTTTATGTCTATAAATAAGAAATTCAAAGTGATTGTTTCGTTCCATAGTGGTGCATCACAGTAGCACTTTTGACTAGTGGCACAGACTCTGAACAGATGAGACATCAGTTCTGAAATTGATTCGGAGTATAAACACATACTACTATGTCTGATCATCTTTAAACATTCTGCTTCAGTCACTTTTCCGTCTGTGAAAACGCTTTGCTTTCTGAAGTAATGTCTTTGGCTTATAGATACTCTCTGATCTGATGAGCTGCCTTCAGCTAAATAATTGACATAAATGCATGTGATTGGCTGTAATAGAGGACCTGATACAGAAGCCATGCTGGTTCATGTTTAGAAAAATAGTCACTGAATTACAGGCACATTTCCCCCCCTACTTTGCAACAACATTTGTTTTTCTTCCAATTTCTCAGTTTGGTCCACCAGTTGATGACCTCTGCTCTAGATCATACTGAATGTCTTTTATTCAAGTTATACCTATTGTTTTTATTTTACTATATTTCACTACATTATTTATAGGTCATTCTGAAGTTATATTTGCACTGTTTGGTTTGAAACAGCATCAATTTATCCCCACAGGGAGACTCAGGAGGTCCTCTGGTGTGTGAAAGCAGCCCTGGCCGCTTCTTTCTGGCGGGTATAGTGAGCTGGGGAATGGGCTGTGCACAGATCAATAAACCTGGAGTGTATTCTCAGGTCACTGTGCTCCGCAACTGGATCCTGAGCCATGCTGAGCCCAGTAACAGTCAGGACAGACCCACGATTCTCAGCGCAACAAACACTGCAGTCCTTCGTGCTAAGGCCGTCACATCAACTCCTGTGGTGACTGGTAGCAATACCAGTACTGGTAGGAATTTGTTGATAAACTAGTTACATCATTACGTTATACTACATATCATTGCATTAAAAACGTGCCACAGTGCTGATAAATTCTGGATTCTGTTTGGTCAGAAGGTGTTGATTCATTTTCTGTACATTATTTATATGAAATTTTAGTTTCTGCATTAACAACTTATAGTAACGAGGGACTTATATTTGTAATGTGTATAATCACTGGTATGGTGACATTTATTTAAGTGTATGGAGATGTTTATTTAACGTTTATGGAAGGAGTCTCCAGTGTCTGCGCTTTGTAACAGTCAGAGGTAAAACTGTAACTGTAAAGTTTACACTGTAAAGTTCTATGACAAGATGCATGTTTTTTTTTTGTCTTAACAATAAAGAGAGGCTGGTGAGGGAACGACTGTTTATACTATAACGTAAGTGAGAACAGGAGCAAACTTGTGATGTTCCACAACCTTAAATATAAACAGGAAAAGATATGAAATACAGTATAACTTCTTGCTAATTATTATAGGAAAATAATTAACTTTTGGGTGGCATTGGTGCTGGTTGTGAGGTTGCAACAATTCTTTGAAATAAAAAAAAGATATTCAATTTCAATTAAATTTTATTTGTATAGCACTTTTAACAGTGGACATTGCATCACAAAGCAACTTTACTGAAATATATAAATTCAGGATATGCATGTTTTTGTTTAAACATTTATCCCTAAAATTTTTACATTTAAAAATGTATAAATTTATCCCTAATGAGCAAGCCAGAGTCGACGGTGGCTAGGAAAACCTCCCTGAGTTGATAATATACGGTACGGTAATATACGGTACATATAAAGTACGACTGTTTGCATGTTATTACTTTCAGCAAAATGTGTTTGGCTATTATTATGACCAAGTAATTATTGCAGAAATCCAGACAATTATGAAGAATTAACAAACTTTTTGTTGCCACTGTATTTCTACACAGTTTTAACAAACAATTTAAGGCTGAGTGATGGCATGGTGTTACTGCAGGTAGTGTTCCAGCCTCACAGCTTCAGGGTCCCTGGCTCTATCCTGAGCTTGGGTTACTGCCTGTGCAGTTTTTGTGCATGTTTTCCATTTTCCTCCCACCACCACCAAAAACAAAACAAAACATGCCAGTAAGTGGATTGGCTAAGATAAATTGTGGAATGAATGTGTGTGTATTCCAGGATAGTCTATTGATCCACTGCAACCCTGACCAGGATAAAGCACTTACTGAAAGTGAATGAGTGAATTTCAGGCTAAACAAATATCCTTTTTTAGGAGCTGTAAACTGCAGTGGAAACTTTAACTGTGGTGCAGGATTGTGTATCAGCAAGATCAACCCCGAGTGTGACAGAGTGGCTGACTGCTCTAACGAAGCCGATGAGAAGAACTGCGGTCAGTTTTATATTATGGACAAGAAAAGCACTTCTTATATACATTTATATAAAATAATGAGTCAAAAGTACACAGTGAGAGCCATTGAAATTCAGTTGTTCAACACATAATAAACATGTGAGATTCCTCTCTCCAGACTGTGGCCAGCGACCTGAATTCAGCCAGAGAATTGTAGGAGGTGTGAGTGCCCGTCGAGGGGAGTGGCCATGGGTGGCGAGTCTGCAGTTCCAGCGTTTACATCGCTGTGGTGCCACCCTTATACACTGCAAATGGCTCATTACGGCTGCTCACTGCTTCAGCAGGTACACAACGAGGATTAAAGAAAGAAACACTCCATACAACACTCATTTCATATGACTTACCTAAACTGCACTGATCTATAAGTTAAAGTCTTTAGGATTTTGAGGATACATTCATCACTGATGGTCAGGTTTTCCTTCTTAAAAACTGCAGTGCTTTGTTCTTCCACCAAAAAGGTGTAATTTCTCTAATATGGGTTTAGTATTAATGGGCTCGTCAGAGATAACAAACTGTTTCTAGGGTTTAGAAATCGTGCGCTAAAAAGACTCACACCCCATCGCTGGTGAATTCTGGATTCTGATTGGTCAGAAGGTCTTGACTAGTTTTCTGTTACAGCAGCTCTGACAATAGTGCAGCTACAAATCACAGGTTTATTTTAATGTGCTAGATCTAATATGGCAGCTTTCTATAGTAACAGCTCTTTCACAGGGATGTATGGCGAACCCTCAACATAAACAGATTTTTAAAAATGTGTAGTCATTAATATAGTGAAGTGCTCTGTAAGGAAACTTTTTTTTTGTAATATTTATGGAAGGAGTCTCCAGTGTCAACACTTTGTAACAATCAGAGATAAAGCTGTAACTTTGTTTTTTTCCCGACATCAAGACTTTCTCGGTAACACGACAAGCTGCATTTTTTTGTCTTATTAATTTCAAGTGAGAGAGAAAAAAGAGAGACTGATGAGCGAGCAAAGAAAATGGTTTCCCAGACTTTCCACAATATTAAATGTAAAACTGTGAGTATCGCTGCCTCATGGCTCCAGGGTAGGGTAGGTTTGATTCTGAGCTCGGTTTATGTATTGTATTCGACAAACAACAGAGACAGTGGGTTAACTATTGATTAGCTAGGCAGAAGGGCATATTTGCATAAAACAGGAAGCATGTCAATGTAATAGACGAACAACTCCATATATGTTATTCAGGAAATCATAGGAATAAGGGCAAATGGTATTCAGGAAGGTATGTACATGCGCGCAAATGGTATTTGGGGAGACAAAGGAATGCGTGGAAATGGTAAGGGGCTTTGTCTGTCCAAAACTGGTTTTGTGCAGTGGTGGAAGAGTTAATTAAAGAGGAAAGGAACAAAGAGGAAAAAAGTGTTAACAAAAACACAAAGTATTAACAAGGGGACAGAGAGGGAACAGTGTTCCCAGTAAACTTCTCACTTCGGGTTACTTTTTGTATTTTTTTTTACATGTAATTAAATGTGAATTCGCAGTCCTGTGATCCCTTGCAATGCCACCAGGAACCTCTAGGGGTTCATGAAGCCCAGGTTGGAAAACCTCGGGTTAGATTATTAATATATAATATATTTTAATAAACATGCCTTTAATATTCTCTATTGTGTCTTGACATACTTTTTTTTAAATTGCATGGTAGGAACTGTGGTGTCCTCAGGAATCAATTCTTAATCCATTTTTTTTTGGTTTAGATTTGTCTTTAATTGATGAGATTATACTGTAAATGAATGTACATTGTCATAGTTATGCTACAGATACTACAGTACATTCTGGTAGATGTGTGAAGTCTGAATACAAAATCGTTTTGTTTGGTAAAACATGTGCTTAGTCTTTATGTTACACAAGGTTATGTTCTTGGTCAATTTTGTTTTCTCTACATTATTATAGCTGTTTTTTAAACACATTGTGTTGTTTATCAGAAAGGAGTCAAATCCCAGTGGCTGGACGGTGAGTTTAGGCTCGGTGCTCCGGTCCGGATTGGGAGCTTTGGTCATCCCAGTGCAGAGGATCATCCAGCATCCTGCCTTCAACAGCAGCAATATGGATTTTGATGTGGCTCTGGTACTGCTCTCGATCCCGGCACCGAGCTCCTACACCATCCAGACGCTGTGTTTGCCCTCCCCGACACACAGCTTCTTCAAGGGCACAGAGTGTTACATCACCGGGTGGGGCTCAATGACGGAGGATGGTAAGAAATTTTCTGCAGTTTTACTGAATGTGACTGTACTGTAGGTATAACATTGAAGAAGTTTTATTAACAGATGAGTGCAGGGTCAGCCATTATACAGCGCCCCTGGAGCAGAGAAGGTTAAGGGCCTTGCTCAAGGGCCCAACAGTGGCAGCTTGGCAGTGAAACCCCGACCTTCCGATCAGTAACCCAGAGCCTTAACCGTCAAGCCACCACTGCCCCAAAAATACAGTGAAATCAATCAGTTTTGTGATATCCCTATTGAAAACATGATCTAAAAATAATAAATCAATGCAAAAATAAAGCAAACTCCACAATATTTAGAGGAGCTTGCAATTTTTCAAAATTACCACAGATTTGGGCCAAGAATTCACATGACGTCTTCACAACGTGCATTCAGCCAAAGCCTTCTTCGATTCACGTGCATTGAACATGAGCACAGCTAAAAGGCCTCATTTACCAATAAACATCACTGTGAAAGACCGTGCAAAACTATTTCGTGCAGTCGCAATTTTGCAAGATCAAGTTGTGCTCTGCAAAATAAGCACAGCAAAATCAAGCATTTTTGGCCGCAACAATCACAAATAACTCTGCAAAATCCTGTACAGAGTAAGAGATGTTATTTTTATTCACCTAGCATCACCGGTAGATATTTTTCTCGCCTAGCTAGTGTTTGCTGCTAGCAATGAACTCCCTGTTCTGAGGTTTATGTTCAAGATGTAGGAAGATCTCTTGATATATTCAGAGAGCACAGTTTGCAGTCTGCTTTGCTGTGATTGCCATCAATCATCCTGAAATACGTCCAGATCGCTTTCATTCTGTGTCATCTGTTCAGTAATGCAACAACATACACTAGGTTTATGTCACACAGAATCGGATGTTGGTGCACCTATCAACAACCTACTGACTGCTTGGTGCAAAATTACTTCTTTTTTTGTTGCAATTTAATCATTGTATTTCTCTTTGTCATGCAGGAAAGTTAACTAATCAGTTGCAAAGAGCTCAGGTTGGTATAATAGACCAATCTGAGTGTCAGCAGTCTTACGGCAGAAAACTGACTGCCAACATGATGTGTGCTGGATCCATGGAAGGTGGCATTGATACCTGTCTGGTGAGACATGACTGATTAACCATTAGTTCTCATTTTCATCTTTCACATGACCTAACAAAATGTCAAACATTTGGAGTTTGATGAAACTGCATGTCTAATAGTGTCTAAATGCCATACACTGATAAACACATGGATGACTGCAGGTCTGCTCTTTTATCTGCAGGGAGATTCTGGAGGACCGTTAGCATGCCGCGAACCCCGGGGCCGGTGGTTCATAGCTGGGGTGACCAGTTGGGGTCGAGGCTGCGCTCGAAACAGATTCCCCGGGGTTTACACGCGTGTCACTGCCATCAGGGAATGGATATCAACATACCTCCCTTTTTAAGGATGCTTGTCTTCTTACAGACTATTACTTGTGCATACTTACTTGAAAAGTTGCATATTTATTTTGTGTATTTATTATTGTTTATGCCAAAATTTAAACTTTTGATTCTACTGGAGCTTGAGAACATTAAACATTGACCTCATGTGGTGAGTTGTATTTCTCTTATTTTAACAATGAGCCCATTAGCCAAGTCCAACTAAGCATGAAATGAATAGTAGATTTGTTTAGTCTGATTTGGTTTTACACTGCACAGATTTAAACACATGAAAAGAACAAGCCAGGAGGTTTCAACTTTCCAGATAATGACCCCAAAAACACAGTGAAATCAGGACACAAAATCAGTTTTGTGAGGTCCCTATTGAAAACGTGATTTAAAAGTAATGTGTTAAAATAAAACTATACATAAACTCCCTATGTTTAAGCTTTTTTCTTTTTTTTAAACAAAATACCAATAATTTTGGAGTCAGCTGTAGATTTTCTGTTTACTATTACCTGGACATCACTAAATTTTGTCTACTTAAAAAAAATATGTACTTCATTTGTGCAAATGAAATTCATACATGGGGGAATTTTATCTTAATGTTTGTATTGTAACATTTTGAATAGAAGTGCTACCGTAAAAACTCTAATAAACAGACAAATTACAATTAGGATAATAGAAGTGTGTACATTGCTTTGCTGTATAAAGCTTACCATCTGGTGAATGCTGACAAAGTTATTGACATATGAAAGTAGGCTAATAATGTTAAATAAAGTAACATTAAGCACTTGTATAAACCACTGAAAGGTTTCAGAAGTGAATGACTAATAATTACACGGACTGTGAATCCCGAGGCAGTCTGTGCTGTCATTTGAAAGGTTAAATGAGGCAAAACAAGACTGTTCCCAGAAATCTGACATGCTTCGTACACAATGTAAGCTGCTTTTATTGCAGGATCCATGGTGAAGTGATCAGTGTTTAAACAAACCCACTTTTGTAGTCAGGAGATTGTGTGACAAACTAGAATCTGCCTGTGACAATTGCATTTTGTTTCAGTGCAGGTAAGAAAGTAGGGCTGCGTGGCACGTCCTCGTGAAGAGGCTATAGTTATGAAAAGAGAGACGGTCCTGAATTGTCCGTGGTGAAAGGAAGTAGGTTTGTGGAGCGGCGGACGGGAAGACGAGACGACTCTGATCCCGGCGGGAGAGTGTAGCGTCCACACGAGGACAAGTCCAACTAAAGAAGTGCCACGGTGCACACAGGCTTGATCTGACTAACAATCCACACAGTCACGACCAATCAAAAAACAGCACTGTCTAAACATGATCACACGCTTACAAGAGGATTTTAAACATTAATCAAACTCGATTCATTCCATTTCTAGACTTACAACATTTTATGGTTTGAAGCTTATTATAGTGATTCTATAAAATCAAGCAAAATGTCCACCAATCATTAACAGAATGAAGAAAAATGTCCTGAAAGATGTTCCAAGTCTAAAACTTATGGCCTCTTCGTTCCTCTGATAGCTTTCAGCCGTCAGGTTATTGTGTTTTCAGCCCAAAGCCTCTTTATCCAGGGATCTGAGTCATGGCGAGGCAGAACAAGCTGGAACACATACATCACATACGCGCTCGTTCCCGCTGAAGTCTCGAGTTGTAGGCACGAGAAACTGTGTTCCAGGCGTCCATATACCGGTCCATGCACATGGCAATGCATTTCTGCGATTAATCAATCAATCAGTAATTGAATTAATTCATAAATGAATAAATTAACATGCATACATACAAAGTAAAGTTAACATGAATACATACAAATTTACATACTAACAAATATATTTGTCTGAGCAAATGTATGTACGTCAGTATGATTGTATGTACATACTATATACATACTAACATTTATAAATCCTAACATATTAACACCTTATGTATGTTAGTTTGTATACATTTACATGTATGAATACTAACATATACCCTAACATATACTACCCTAATTCCATACTAACACACACACATACAGTCATGTGAAAAAATAAGTACACCCCATGGAAATTGTTTATTTGGACAAGCAAACATTTGATCATCTTTGAAACAGTGCGTATTAAAAATGTTGATATACTTGAACAAACCCACAAGGAAAATTAGCTTTTTCAGTCATTTATTCAACAGAAATATCAATAGATTTGATATTCTTCTGTGGTAAAGGAAGTACACCCTTGGCCTCAGAAGCAAGTATTGTCCCCTTTAGCAGAAATAACTTCTTGTTGGCGTTTTGCTTAATTGTCCATCAGGCTTGCTGGAATTTTTGACCACTCTTCCACGCAATATTCTTTCAGTTGCAAGATGTTTGAGGGTTTTCTTGCATGTCCGTTTCAAATCCTCGCATAACATTTCAATGGGATTCAAATCTGGGCTTTGACTAGGCCATTCCATAAACCTCCATTTCCTCTTATTGAGCCATTCCTTGGTGGATTTGCTGGTGTGCTTAGGATCATTATCCTGTTGAAAGGTCCACTTTTGGTTCAACTTCAACTTTTGGAAAAATGGCTTCGAAATTATCTTCAAGCACTCTTTGATATGATGCAGAATTCATGATTGAATGGCTGTCCAGTCCCTGAGGCAGCAAAGCAACCCCAAACCATAACATTTCCGGTCCTGGACTAACTGGCAGTCGTTTGAAATCTGCACCATTTGTAGATTTTCCTTACAGTGGAATGAGGTATTTCAAATAATTTGTGTAGGCTGCAACTATTGATTATTTTTATAAATCGATTAATCAGCTGATTAATTTTTCCTTTGATTAATCGGATTTTTTTTTTTTAAAAAAAAAAACAACTTTCAATACCCTTTTTGCATTTGTTTAAAATAAAATCCACAGACTGTTACAAATATAAACTTCAGACTAAACCTTTAGATTAACACAAGAAATACACACACACACACGTGTGTCTCAAAAATTAGAATATCGTGGAGAAGCTCTTTTTTTCGTAATTTAATTCAAGTTTTATATATTCTATATTTATTACACAAAGTGAAATATTTCAAACCTTTTCGTGTTTTAATCTTGATGATTACGGCTTACACCTCATGTATATCAAAAATCCAGTATCTTCAAAATGTCAACCTGAGAAAATCTTTAATCAGCTAATAAACACCTGCAAAGGTTTCCTGAGCCTTTAATCTCTCAGTCTAGTTCAGTACACACAACCACAATCATGGTGAAGATGAAAGTAAATTTTGCATTTCATTTGGAAATCAAGGTTCCAGAGTCTGGAGGAAGAGTGGAGAGACACAGAATCCAAGTTGCTTGAAGTCCAGTGTGAAGTTTTACATTACGTGTATTTGACGTCATGTGCCATCGACTGGCTTATACTAAGTTAGTAATAAACCGCTCGTGTTCCATTTGAGACGATAAAACCCTTCTAAAATCCATACACTAGATGGCAAAGCGCATAGTATAAATGTATAGTATGTCATTTGGGAGCAAACTTTGGTCTGTACTCTCCGATGCGTGTTTTCAGAAGAAAAGTGCTGCGCGCAAACCAACTAATCGATAATGAGATTTGTTGACAACGATTTTCATAATCGATTATTATTGATTTGATCAATTAGTTGTTGCAGCTCTAATTTAGAGATCTTTTTAAATCCCTTGCCAGACTCAAGCATCCACAACCTTTTTTCTGAAGGCCTTACAGAACTCTTTAGATCTTGGCATGATGACACCACATACCTCAATAACAAAGGGAACACCAGACACTAGATATGAGAGTGGTATAAATAAGATGTGTTCCACCTGCACTCACTAATCAGGTTCTAATCACTGGCACACAATTTTCAACACATGATTCTAATTTGATAGATTTGAAGATGTGATAAATGTAGGGGTGTACTTATTTTTTTCCATGTGACAGATCAAATGTTTGCTTGTCCAACTATGTAAAATAAAAAATTCCATGAGTTGCACTTATTTTTTCACATGACTATATACACTAACATTCTTACATACATGCAAGTATTGCCCCTCAGTTCCAGTGAAGGGAAAATGTAATGTTACAGCATACAAGACATTCTATACAATTGTGTGCTTCCAACTTTACGGCAACAGTTTGGGGAAGAACCACATATGAGTGTGATGTCAAAACATACTTTTGGCTACACAGTGTACATTCTAACATGTACGTATATACGAGACTGTATATACATACTAGAATATGTTATGTTACAATGTACACCATTTAGCTCTGAAACTACTGGAAAGGCAAGTCCAATTCTTCTGTTTTTGCTATACAAATGTTTAGTCTCTAGAGAGTTTAGTTTGGAGATTAATGAAATTGGGCTATAAGATTCCAATATTTTTGATAGTTGAAAAATGGGTGGGTTCGAACAAAACGTGCCATGTGCTAAGTTTTTTTAACCCATCTCGATGTAAATATCAGGAAATGAAAGCTGAAATGATGATCTATCGTCTCACATTCATCTTTTGATCTCAAGCCTAAATGTCTTCAATGTATAACAAAAACAGAATTGGCCTTGCTGTTCCAACACTTTCAGAGGGGACTGTATGGGTGTGATGGTCAGGTGTCCACAGACTTTCACACAGAGTATGTGTAAAAGTGGCAGTGTAGATGTTTTAAGCATGTATGTTTAGCAAGTAAAGTTAAAACTACGGGTTGTACCTGTTCTGAATTGTCCAGTGAGTTGCCCGGTTTGCCGATGCACTTCTTAAAGCATTTATCTGTCATCCTCTGAAATATATATATATATATATTTTTTAAAACAGCAATCAATGTTTTCACCCTGAAAATGTATATAAAGTTAAAATGACCAAAGAACTGAAATATATATATATATGAGAGAGAGAGAGGTTTTATTTTATTATCATATTATATAAGGACAAAAAGTAAACATTATGCATTTTCAAATAAATACGCGCCTAATAAACATTAATATAACTGTGGTGAATCATTTTAAAACTGGAATAGGACTTTCAGTTATATAATAAAAATGATTTAATGTCGTCGCTCTCTTGTATTTTATTAAGGTTTTTATTATTTGTGTGTTGATCCTGACAAATGCTTTCAGCATGCAGCTATAAACATACTAATACACACAAGTTCATTCATTACTCACGTGCTAAAAACATCTAGAACATTTGAAGCACGTATAAAATTAATTATGTACATTTTTTTTACCCCCAGGATGTTTAGCTAGGTAATTAGGCAGCTAAGCTAGCAGTTATGTTATACCGACCTGCAGCAGCTCCTGAGCGTTAGCCACCGCTATCTGCACCTTCACCTGCTCCATAATGGCGCCCGTGTCCATCTTCCCAGATCCTGATCCGGAGGAAAAATCTGACCCAAAACTATCCATCTTTTTCAATTAAATTTATATAAATAAATAACGTGTAATATACGAAGCTATAGCTACTGTTTAGCCGGTGCTCTACAGACTTCACACATGTGAACGTTTCCTCAATGACCTTGAGGTGCACGGGAAGTACTACTGACATTATTTCCTAGTTGCTATGGATGATGGGAAATGAAGTCATTATGTGCTACATGACCTTAATATCAGGAACGTTTTTCCAGTAAGAAAAGCAAGCACAATTTTTTTTTTAATGAACACAGTCCAAATATTAAGCCAATCAAATAAGCTTTTTTTTATTCCTGAACATTCTATTCACAGAATCCAAACCAATTAACCTGTATTAGTCATATACAAATATATTTTCCTTGTTCTATTCAGTTCAAATTACCGTGGCATTGTTTATACAAGTTTTAGGTTACTGAGCATTAAATAAAATTCTACTTAATTGATGAGGCCTATCTGTTAGACCGATAATTATACTATGTTAATAATAACAACAGTTGTAACAACTAGGCTGTAACAGTAGTTGATGTACAAGTGAAGGACTCTCTGGCTATTTATCACAGACCGCAGAGAGAGCTGAATATTATTCGTGTTCATACTGTGAATCAAACATCATTAAACTATATTTTTCAGTGAACTTCTAAACTAATAAGTTTATCTCAGCAGTGATCTTAGCAAGTTATAGAACTAAACAACATTGCACCAGTAACACAACCCACTATGGAAATGTTCCACAAAGTGTCCATAGTGTGTGAATGTGTGTGTGATTGTGCCCGGGGATGGATTGGCAGCCCATCCAGGGTGTACCCCACTTAGTGTCCCATGCCCCCTGGGATAGGCTCCAGGTTCCCCGTGACCCAGTAAGGATAAGCGGTACAGAAAATGGTTGGATGGATTGACGGATGGATGGATGGAGTAACAATATATTTTGTTTATGTTTTAGGCTCGAAACAGCAGGGGGAGGTATAGTACCACACATTTTAGGCCTACAACTAATTTGAACCATGGAAGAAAGGAGAAAAGCAGTTAAATAATGGGCATCTAACAACTATAGATATATGTTTAAATATCACTTGCTTTTTGCAGGTTATACACAGTGTGATTCAGTCGTCAGATGGACTCTGTTAAAGTTTTTAATCTAAATGTGAATTTTAATATTTTTGTCTCAGATTTTTTAAATTTTTTGAAAACATGGATGTTTGTGAAGGTATGCTGAAGGTATTTATATATTTCTGGTGTATTAATATTATTATATCACATATTATACCTGCTGGATTCTGATTGTTCAGAAGGTGTTAATTAATTTTCTATTACAGCAGCTCTGACAATAGTGCAGCTGCAAATGACCGATTTATATTAATGCACTCGTTCTAAAATGTTATTGTTTATATATTAACAGCTCATTCACAGTGACTCCACATAAATATATTTAAAGAATAACTGGTATTGTGGACTTTTCTAAGGAGACATTTATTTTTATTAGCATGTATGGAAGGAGTCTCCAGTGTCAGTGCTTTGTAACAATCAGCGGTAAAGCTGTAACGTTACGTTTTGTTCAGGACAGAATAGTTTACATTTTGCTACATTTTTCTGTAAAATGATAAGTTTTCATTCTTATTATCTTCAAGAGAGAGACATAAGAGAGACTGGTCAGGGAACAACTTCTTATATACATATATATATATATATATATATATATATATATGTGTGTGTGTGTGTGTGTGTGTGTGTGTGTGTGTGTGTGTGTGTGTGTGTGTGTATATATATATATATAGAGAGAGAGAGAGAGAGAGAGAGAGAGAGAGAGAGAGAGCTACTATAACATAAGTCCGAACAGGAACTAACTTCTTTGCATACATTCCACAAAATTAAATGTAACTATATGTAAATGAAAGTTTAAACATTTTTTTAAAAAAAATACATGTCATTCTTTAATAAATAAAAAAGTGTAATAATTGGCAAATTGCTGTAATATTGGAGCAATGACAAGTGAGCAAAAGCAAAGAAGCCAGAAAGATAAAGTTAGAAGCAGTCTCACTCAGATTGGGAAATTTTCCAGCACAAGCCCCCATACACATGTAAAATCTATGTGTATTAATTTTTTTAAAAAGCAGAAAAATCTGAAAACCAAACCAAAGCAACCAACACCATTGGATTACTTTTTTACATAAATGATGGATAGCCATAACGGCTTTGTTCAGTAGTGTTGATAATCTCATTATTGAGACATGCAGATGCACGTTACAGCTGCTGTAGGGTCTCATACATGTCCTGAGGCTGTAATTTTCTGTCTGTTACTCAGTCTGTCATATAATGTTAACTTCCATTATGGCCTTAATTACATAAACATAAAATTACAGTATAAAGAATCTGGAAAGATTATACAAGATTTTTTTAATAATTAAAATGTACAGTTCATGAGTTTTGGGGAACTGAAGGTAAACAATTATTTACACAATAACACTCATGACTAATTAGTCACACTAATTTCTCTTTGTGAATCATAATCCTCCAGAACCCGATACCGTTCACTAGTTCACTGATTAACTCCTCGTTTACTGATTAACTCCTCGTTTGTGGTCTGTGTAATGAATACCAAATAAGCAAAATGCCAGATCATGATAAAAGACTTGCCTCCGCGAGCCAAATAGTGAGTCATGTCTACCTGTCTCTCTCTCTACCCCGTCTGTTTGTCTGTCTGTCTGGCTGGCTGGCTCTCTCTCTCCCTCTGAAAGCTGAAAGCTGAGTAAGATCTAACAATGTTCAGAAGTGGCTGTGGCGTGATGGTTGTCTTTTGGTGGAAATATGATCACTCTTTCACATTCCCTAATTCATTAGGGACAAATTTATCAATTTAAAATTTAGACTGGTAATGTATATATTTCTGTAAAACTGATTTGTGACAATGTCAACTGGAAAAACACTATACAAATAGAACTGAATTAAATTGAACTGAATTGAAATGAATATTACAGTGTGAATCTCATCTTTCTTTGAGTTCAGTTGCAAGGAGACTGATTTCACATTGCTAAAACACACACACACACACACACACATTTTGCAATAATTTTCACAATTTAAGTAAACAAAAAACAATGTCACATGGAAGAAATAAGTACACCCCTACATTTATCACACCTTCAAATCCATAAAATTAGAATCAGGAGTTGAAGATTGGGTGCCAGTGATTAGAATCTGCTTAGTGCGTGCAGGTGGAACCTGTCTTATTTATACCCCTCTCATATCTAGTGTCTGGTGTTCCCTTTGTTATTGAGGTATGTGGTGTCATCATGCCAAGATATAAAGAGTTCTGTAAGGCCTTCAGAAAAAGGTTGTGGATGCCTGTGAGTCTGGCAAGGGATTTAAAAAGATCTCCAAATTATTTGAAATACATAATTCCACTGTAAGGAAAATCATCTACAAATGGCGCAGATTTCAACGACTGCCAATTTGTCCAGGACTGGTTGTCCCACCAAATTCAGCCCAAAAGCAGACCGTCTGATGTAAAAAAAAGTCTGCAAGAACCCCAAAATTTCATCACAGAATCTGCTGGTGGGTCTTGCAACTGTTGGTGTCAAAGTGCATGCTTCTACAATCAGAAAGAGATTGCACAAATTTGACCTGCATGGGTGGCGTGTCAGGAAAAAGCCTTTGCAAGGCTACAGTTTGCCAATGAGCATATAGGCAAAGACCAGGCCTTTTGGAATAATGTGCTCTGGACAGATGAATCAAAGATAGAGTTGTTTGGCCACAGTAACAGTAGATATATTTGGTGCTGACCAATGACAGCTTTTCAGGAGAAGCACCTCATACCAACTGTGAAGCACAGTGGTGGAAATGTTATTTTTTTGGAGTTGCTTCACTGCCGCAGGGACTGGACAGCCTGCAATCATTGATTCAACCATGAATTCTGCATCATATCAAAGAGTGCTTGAAGATAATTTCGAAACCATCTGTCCAAAAGTTGAAGTTGAACCTAAAGTGAACCTTTCAACAGGATAATGATCCTAAACACACCAGCAAATCCACCAAAGAATGGCTCAATAAGAGGAAATGGAGGTTTATGGAATGGCCTAGTCAAAGCCCAGATTTGAATCCCATTGAAATGTTATGGGAGGATTTGAAGCAGGCAGTACATGCAAGAAAACCCTCAAACATCTTGCAACTGAAAGAATATTGCGTGGAAGAATTGTCAAAAAAAAAAAAGCCGGGGCGGCTGTGGCTCAGGTTTTAGAGTGGGTTGTCCACTAATCGTAGGGTTGGCGGTTCAATTCCGGGCCAATTCTTGGGCAAGACACTGAACCCCAAGTTGCTCCCGACGGCAAGTTAGCGCCTTGCATGGCAGCTCTGCTACCATTGGTGTGTGAGTGTGTGTGTGAATGGGTGAATGAGACACAGTGTAAAGCACTTTGGATAAAAGCGTTTTTATCCAAAGTCCAAAGTTATTTGCGTTTTTATCCAAAGTTATCCGGATACAGTGCATCCGGAAAGTATTCACAGCGCTTCACTTTTTCCACATTTTGTTATGTCACAGCTTTATTCCAAAATGGATTAAATTAATTATTTTCCTCAAAATTCTACAAACAATACCCCATAATGACAACGTGAAAGAAGTTTGTTTGAAATCTTTGCAAATTTATATATATATATATATATATATATATATATATATATATATATATATATATATATATATATATATATATAAAAAGCACATGTACATAAGTATTCAGAGCCTTTGCCATGACACTCAAAATTGAGCTCGGGTGCATCCTGTTTCCACTGATCATCCTTGAGATGTTTCTGCAACTTGATTGGAGTCCACCTGTGGTAAATTCAGTGGATTGGACATGATTTGGAAAGGCACACACCTGTCTACATAAGGTCCCACAGTTAACAATGCATGTCAGAGCACAAACCAAGCCATGAAGTCCAAGGAATTGTCTGTAGACCTCGGAGACAGGATTGTATCGAGGCACAGATCTGGGGAAGGTACAGAAACATTTCTGCAGCATTGAAGGTCCCAATGAGCACAGTGGCCTCCATAATCCGTAAATGGAAGGGGTTTGGAACCAGCAGGACCTTTCCTAGAGCTGGCCGCCCGGCCAAACTGAGCGATCGGGGGAGAAGGGCCTTAGACGGGGAGGTGACCAAAAACCCAATGGTCACTGACAGAGCTCCAGCGTGTCTCTGTGGAGACAGGAGAACCTTCCAGAAGAACAATCATCTCTGCAGCACTCCACCAATTAGGCCTGTATGGTTGAGTGGCCAGATGGAAGCCACTCCTCAGTAAAAGGCACATGACAGCCCGCCTGGAGTTTGCCAAAAGGCACCTGAAGGACTCTCAGACCAAAGATTGAACAAAGATTGAATTTTTGGCCTGAATGGCAAGCACCATGTCTGGAGGAAACCAGGCACCAGTCATCACCTGGAAAATACCATCCCTACAGTGAAGCATGGTGGTGGCAGCATCATGCTGTGGGGATGGATTTCAGCGGCAGAAACTGGGAGACTAGTCAGGATTGAGGGAAAGATGAATGCAGTAATGTACAGAGACATCCTTGATGAAAACCTGCTCCAGAGCGCTCAGGACCTCAGACTGGGACGAAGGTTTATCTTCCAACAAGACAATGACCCTAAGCACACAGCCAAGATAACAAAGGAGTGGCTACAGGACAACTCTCCCCATCCAACCTGATGGAGCTTGAGAGGTCCTGCAAAGAAGAATGGGAGAAACTTCCCAAAAATAGGTGTGCCAAGCGTGTAGCATCATACTCAAAAAGACTTGAGGCTGTAATTGGTGCCAAAGGTGCTTCAACAAAGTATTGAGCAAAGGCTGTGAATACTTATGTACATGTGTTTTTTTTTGTTGTTTTTTTTTTTTAAATAAATTCGAAAAGATTTCAAACAAACTTCTTTCATGTTGTCATTATGGGGTATTGTTTGTAGAATTTTGAGGAAAATTATGAATTTAATCCATTTTGGAATAAGGCTGTAACATAACAAAATGTGGAAGAAGTGAAGCGCTGTGAATATTTTCCGGATGCACTGTAAGTGCACCATTTACCATTTATCAAAAATGCCAGCAAGCCTGGTGGACAATTATGCAAAACACCTACAAGAAGTTATTTCTGCTAAAGGGGGCAATACTAGCATCTGAGGCCAAGGGTGTTCTTACTTTTTCCACAGAAGAATATCACATCTATTGATATTTCTGTTGAATAAGTGATTGTAAAAGCTCGTTTTCCTTGTGGTTTTGTCAAAAGTATATCAACTTCATTAAAAGGCACTGTTTCAAAGATGATCAAATGTTTGCTTGTCCAAATATGTAAAACAACAACAACAACAATTTACATGGGGTGTACTTATTTTTTTTCACATGACTGCATATTTAATATATATACAGTACTGTGCAAGTACTGCAAAAGTGCAAAAGTGCATAAGGCACATGCAAAGAAATGCTGTAGAGCAAAGATGCCTTCAAAAATAAAGAAATTATATGTTTCTGCATTTTAAAAAAATATTATAAAGAGCGGTAAACAGTAATAAATGAAACAAAGGCAATATTTCGTGTGACGACCTTTTGCTTAAAAAAATTGTAATCTCAGGTACAATTATTGCAGTTTTATAAGGAAATGAGCTGAAAGTTTTATTGAGCATCTTGCAGAAGCAGACACGGATCCTCTGGAGACTTTGACTGTTGCACTTGCTTCTTATTTTTGCAGCAAAACCCAGCAGCCTTCATTGTGTTTTTTGTCTGAAAAGGGGTTTCTTACATAATATGCAAACATTTTTCTGTAACATTTCATTTTGTTCTGGAAAACTAATGTTTGGAAATCTAAAATGTTTTTGTGCTGACTCGATAACATAGAAGTTATAAACAAAAAATCTATAACAATGTTTGTACTAAAAAAAAAAAAGGTGCCTAAGACTTTTGTACAGCACTGTGTGTATGTGTGTGTATATGTGTGTGTGTGTGTGTGTGTGTGTGTGTATATATATATATATATATATATATATATATATATATATAATACGAAAATACAATAATCAATAAATAATAATAATCCTTTTAAGGCTGTGGGCAGGGTGATCGAGTCCACGGCTTCTTTGTTGTGATTGGCTGTAGTTTTGCATATTCATAAAGGGGAGGAGCTAAAGGAGGCGCTCTTGGAGGAACACAGCTGTGCGCGCAGAGAAACTCACACTCTTCTTCAGCCGAAACAGGAACTGTGTCCTTGTCCTTCCACACCAGGTAGAGTCATGTTCGCGGAAAACACGACGCTAAACCTGTAAACATTTTTACTGCGACAGTAAAAGTTTGACTGCGACGAGAAGAAACAAGGTAAGATATAGCGGTGAGAAATGGGAAAGCTCGGCGTGTGTGTGTGTGTGTGTGTGTGTTCATTAAGGACAGAGTTTTAGCCCCTTGTGTTATTCATATTAGCTGATTTATTTAAATGTATGAAGCGTAATGTTATTTCTTAAAGTTAAAAAAATATATATATATATTATTATTATTATTCACCAATTATATACACTTTACAAACTGCAGTTTCACTGCAGACAGGTGATAAGAAATGTCCTGAAAGCAGGAATGAATCATGATTCTGGAATCATAAACCTGAACTGGTGGATAAGAGAGGTGTGTGTGAGTGTGTGTGAGAACGAGAGAGAGAGTTTATATCTTGATGGAGACCAAATATCCCCACAAGTATAGGAATATCTGATCATTTTAACCTTGTGGGGACATTTAGGTGGTCCCCACAAGGATGTTTTTTTTTTTTTTTAAATAAATATTTAAAACAAAAAGAGCCAAAAAGTTTCATTTTCATTACTGAGATTAAGTTTAGGGTTAGATTTCGATGCATGCATAGTATTAATTAGCTGCAGTGATAATTATGTCAATGGAAGGTCCTCACAAGGATAGGAAGACAAATGCGCGCGTGTGTGTAATTGCAGGTGCACACACCCAATTATTCTGCTATTTGACGTTTATGCAAAAGTATGCTAAATGTTTTCCACAGAACAGATCACACTCCAGTTTGGTTTCATTTTTGTTACATTTGCACCAAAGGCTTCCGTCTTAAAATTTTCCCACCTGAGATAAGTGTATTCATTTCACAACAGTGAAAAGCCAAGCCAAGAGAGAGACACATGATCCTGCCTTCAAATTGATCCAAACTAAAGAACTGTAGAGGCTAGCTGTCCTCATGCTGTCTTCCAAACATACACTCTAGCGATCATAAATTCTGCCTTAAAATGACATCTCTTTTTAAATGGAACAAATGTTTTGAATTGTCTAAGAAAATATGTAATACTGTGCCTGTATTCAAATATTAGTCTCATTATTTAAACTTGTACAATAATGTAGAGCTGAACTTTCCACCCACAGAACACATTATGGTGAAGTTAGAGTTGTATAACTATTAACTATAAGAATCCAATAAAAATATAAATAAAAAAGCTTTAATAATTAATAAAATATTGCAAATAATAACTCCCTTGACTTTGCTTCATGACCTCCAGTTTGAGAACCATTAGTATAACCTATTAACAGCTCACACAGATCAATACTCTACAACCAGATTCTCTGATAGTATATTGAAAGTATTGCTGTTCTATTTACTTGTCTGTTTGTTTGTTTTAGAATTTATTCAGAGATGTCTGTGAGTAGCCACGAAAACCGCAAGTCCAGGTCGAGCTCCGGCTCCATGAACATCCACCTGTTCCACAAAACATCACATGCTGACAGCCTGCTTACTCAATTGAATCTTCTGCGCAAACGCTGTGTCTTCACGGATGTTGTGCTCCGGGCCGGAAATCGAGCTTTCCCGTGTCATCGGGCCGTCCTAGCCTCCTGTAGCCGCTACTTTGAAGCCATGTTTAACGGCGGACTCAAAGAGTCCCGAGATGCGGAAGTCAACTTCCACGACTCGTTGCACCCGGAGGTCCTGGAGCTCCTCTTGGACTACGCATACTCCGCCCGCATCATCATCAATGAGGAGAATGCTGAGTCATTGCTTGAGGCCGGAGACATGCTGCAGTTCCACGACATCCGAGATGCCTCGGCAGAGTTCCTCGAGAAGAACTTGCACCCGTCGAACTGCCTCGGGATGATGCTCCTCTCTGATGCACATCAATGCCAAAGGCTTTACGAGCTCTCCTGGCGCATGTGCCTGGCGAATTTCGCTACCCTTTACCGTACTGAGGACTTTCTGAACCTCCCGAAATTTCAAGTACAGGAGCTGATCTTCAGTGAGGAGCTCGAGGTGGAGGATGAGAGCGTAGTATATGAGGCAGTTATAGACTGGGTGAAAGCTGATATTGGAAGGAGAATCTCCGACTTGCCTGAGCTATTGCGCTGTGTCCGTTTAGCGCTTCTTCCAGAGACCTACCTGCTCAAAAGCGTTGTCACTGAAGAACTCATCATGGGAGATAAAGTGTGTCGAGAGATTGTCGAAGATGCCGTAAAATGCAAGATGAAGATCCTCCAGAATGACGGTGTGGTCACTGGTTTCTGTGCTCGACCCAGGAAAGTCAGCCAAGCTCTACTTCTTCTGGGAGGCCAGACTTTTATGTGTGATAAAGTGTACATGATAGACAACAAAACAAAGGAGATCATGCTCAAAACTGACCTTCCCAGTCCTCGAAAAGAGTGCAGCGCCTGCGCTATTGGCTGTAAAGTTTACGTCACAGGAGGCAGAGGCTCTGAAAATGGTGCTTCTAAAGATGTCTGGGTCTACGATACTTTACATGACGAATGGTCCAAGGCTGCGCCGATGCTTGTAGCCAGATTTGGACATGGCTCGGCCGAACTGGACCATGTCCTGTATGTTGTAGGAGGCCACACTTCTCTGTCAGGCTCATTTCCTGCCTCTCCATCAGTCTCGCTCAAACAGGTAGAACAGTACAACCCACAATCTAACAAATGGACTCTAGTTGCACCTCTTCGGGAAGGTGTGAGCAATGCTGCGGTCGTAGGAGCTAAAAACAAGCTCTTTGCTTTTGGTGGAACCAGTGTCAACAGGGACAAGTACCCCAAGGTGCAATGTTTTGACCCCTGCGAGAACAGGTGGACGGTGCCAGCCGCTTGTCCTCAGCTTTGGCGTTACACGGCGGCAGCAGCTGTTGGCAATCACATCGTGGTCATCGGCGGAGATACAGAGTTCTCGGCAGGCTCGGCGTATCGGTTCAACAGCGAAACATATCAGTGGACTAAATTCATTGATGTCACAGCCAAAAGGATCAGCTGCCATGCTGTAGCCTCGGGGAACCGACTCTACGTGGTGGGGGGGTATTGCGGCGCTCAGAGGTGTAAAACTCTGGACTGTTACGACCCCTCGACTGACTCTTGGGACAGTGTGACTAGCGTCCCATATTCCCTCATTCCCACTGCGTTTGTTAGCACCTGGAGATACCTGCCATCCTGAACGTGACAACCGGTTTGGTAAGTAGGAGCTCATAGAAATATACAATAATAAATTAAAGCTAAAAAAATGCAGAGATACAAGTTCCTCAGCTGGTCTATTAGTTGGTGTTTTTTTTCATCAGATGTGGCTTGATCAAAAATATCATGTGTAAAAAAAAATAATAATAATAAATGCTGGTTAGTGAATGATTTCTAACCCTAATGAGTGCTGTTTGCTGTCAAATAAAAAGGAGAACTCAGTTAATAGCATCTAAAAGAATGAAACAGGGGCTAATTACAGAGCAGAGACTTCAGTCAGTTAAAGCAGAGTAAAGCTCAGGTCCACGCTTGCTGTCCTTTCCATCATGAGTCTTCTAACCACTCTGCATTCATTCCCAGAGGACATTTTCTTGTATAATTTTATCTTACAATTTGAATAGAGAAAGACATTTTTAATATACACTTCACATTGTGTTTTGCATGAGGTGAGATGCTACTGTGAAGGAGGAGAAAACAAAAGCCATATTGCCAGAACAAGTTTTCCAGTCAGGGATCTCTCTCTCTAAAATAAATATTTTATTTACACTTAGAAACATCCTGAACAAATTTGTTCACTTGTTTGAAAGTGTAAACAAACCTAAACAAACTTTGCTCCTATGCAAGAAGCTCCAAATAAGGTTGTGTTATAACAGGAAGACACGGAAATCACAGTACGACCGAAAACAGCGGCTGGTTTGGCTTTGAAATTCAAACTTATAAACTGGAGCAGCTAGAATTAGCATGTTTACTTGGAAGAGGATTCAAGAGAGTGTCCGAAATCATCAGCTGTGTTGCCAGAGTGAAAACACATGCTTCTGTGTCTCAATGTGAATTTTATTTTCACTAAAAAGGTCTCTAGGTAATTTATTTCCACTCACAAATCTGTTCGAGAAGGAGGCTAGTTGTCTTTTCCTGTTATTAGTATTAAGTTTAAAGGTGGGATTGTTTTGGGAAAGAGGATGTTGGAATACATCAGTTACATTGGCAGAACAAGTTTCAGTCCCAGCCTTTATTCTGTCAGAGTATAGATAAAAATCTTACATATGTAAACAAACCTAGAGCTTTTGTGTAAAGACCAGTTCACACTGGATGTGCTTCTGAAGCATTTTTTGATACAAGTGAGATGTGTTTCATGCTTGGCACTAAACAAAAACAATTGTCACACTAATTAATTTGTTATTTAATATTTGTTAACTAAAAGACTAAAACATATAAGAATATTAAAAAAAAAAAAAAAGAAAAAAAAGCACAGTGGACAGGCCACATCGACAGGAGTGGTTGCTACATGAGAAAAAACTACAAGCGACACAAGTGACTTGTCACTTGCTAATGCTTTGTTGAAAATTCATCCATACCTCCATTTTCCATACTGCTTATCCTACACAGGGTCAGGGGTGGGAGCCTATCCCAGGAAGCTCCTGACACAAGGCAGGGGACACACTTGATGGGGTGCCAACCCATCACAGGGCACAACCACACACTCATTCACACACCTAATTTGGAAATGACAATCAGCTTACAGCGCACGTCTTTGAACTGGGGGAGGAAGCCGGAGTACCCGGAGGAAACCCCCGAAGCATGGGGAGAACATGCAAACTCCACTCACACAGGCAGGGGTTGAGCCCCCAACCCTGGAGGTGTGAGGCAAACATGTTAACCAATAAACCAAGGATTACAGGCTGTTGTTCCTATTGTGTGGTAACTATAGCTGGCCTGACTCATTGACACAGTTGTAAGTTAGGCATTGTTCTTGACAAAAATGAAGCCTGTTGTTTTTCCAGTAGCACATGCAGTGTGGGTTGAATGGATGATGAAGACACATCTGGTGTTCATTTGGAGTTCTCTAAACAAAGAAGCAGTAAATAACTAATTGTTAACATGAAATTTATCATTTAAAAAAATTATAGCACAAATTTAAAAAAAAATAAAGTCTTTAATGAATTGTACACAGAAACTTGTTAGAGAAGGTGGCTGATTATCATTTCCTAGTATTAGCAAGTTCTCCAGGTGGGATTGTACTGGGAAAGAAGATTCAAGAGAACATCAGAATACTTCAGCCATATTGCTAAAACTGTTTCTTCTTTGCTCTGTCTAAATAAGGGTTTTATTTTTTACATGTAAATAGTCCTGACCAAAAGTACTGCTTACTGTTTCTGTTTAAGACCCTGTAAACCATGGCCGGTTAACAAGAAGGCGTCAAAACTGTAACACAACCAAAAACAGCTGTTTGTTCACTGTTAAAACCTCACAAACATGGCTGAGAAGACAGCTGATTGTTGCCCTAGAATAAACAAAAATAGTTTCGTTTTCTTTTGTTTTTTTCTGACATTTAGAAGACATGTCCTGGAAAAGAGGGTTCAAGAGAATGTCCAAAAACGTTGGCCATATTGCCAGAAATGTTCTTTACTTTGAATTTTACTTGCACTCAGCACCAAATGTGAACATACTTTGCAAAGTAGTATGAGAAAAAACAGGAGCTTGTACATCATTCAAAGTCAGAAACCTGCCAGTCAGAGGATGGATGCTTGTCTTTTCCTGGAATAAGAATTTATTTTTTTTGAGAGTTAATGCTGGGGGAAAAGGATTCAAGCTAACATTCAGAAATGCCACACTGGCAAAACAGCTCTTCTCATTATAGAAAACCCTCAATAATCTAGTTCTAACAGGAAGTCTACAAAATTGTCCACTTTTTCAGCTTTCCTGAAGTGTATGCTCACACACTTTATAGTGAGCCCTCACGCTGTCTTTTGTCCCTCAGCTGTAAACAGATGGACAGGGTGGAGACGTGCTGAAGGGCCTTGAATCCTCAAGCCTGCAGATCGCATTTTTATTGTGCTGTTGCTTTAAAGCCTGCTAATTTGGTGTTGATTTTTTGCACATCATACTTATTCTGTAACACCAGAGGAGAAAGGCACGCAGGCTGAGGGAGGAAGAAACTATATTTTACTCCAGCCAGAAGCTCCAAACTAAAAATACCTGCTGCTCTCAAAGCTTGAGGGGAAAATACGAAAATACTCTCCTACGAGAGTAAACAGGTCTGTTCATGTTGGCTGGAAATGTCATACCTGTTTCATGAAAGTGTACACAAATAAAATTCTCAGAAGTGTATATTCACACATGCGTCAGTCACGGAAAATGTAAAAACGACCCAACGCCCAGTGAATTTTCTGTGAAGTGTGACACATTCCTAGC